>NC_048231.1:51771926-51915563 GCF_002007445.2 Ailuropoda melanoleuca
GATTTTATTTATTTATTTGACAGAGATAGAGACAGCCAGCGAGAGAGGGAACACAAGCAGGGGGAGTGGGAGAGGAAGAAGCAGGCTCATAGCGGAGGAGCCTGATGTGGGGCTCGATCCCATAACGCCGGGATCACGCCCTGAGCCGAAGGCAGATGCTTAACCGCTGTGCCACCCAGGCGCCCCTCAGCCATATGTCTTGACGCAATAGGTCATGTCTTCATATTTTTAAATTTCCCTAAAGAAAAAGAGAAAAGAACCCCCTTTTAGCCTGTCCTTTGTTTTTATTCCAATGTTGAGAAAGTGTCTGCAGAAGATTTTGGTTTTCCCATCACTTTTTCTACTTCTATTTCTATTTTTTTAAGGAAAAAAATATAGCCATTTCACCATCAGGAATGTGATATGATATGAGTTTAGAGCCAAACTACTAGCTGGACATTTTCCATATAGGTTTCAGATTCATGTTGAGCTATCATTTATCTTGCAGTGTGTCAAGTTTGACTTCTGAAGGGAACTCTCTTGCTTTAGGTTGAGTTGAGCCAGTTTGAGGAATTCTAGGGGCACATCAGTTTTAGGTCTTAAAGGCATATTTCAAAAATAGGCATGTAAGCATTGTTATAGACATTTTGGTAATTTTTAGCATTTTTAGATCAGCTTCCAGATTAAGATTACATAAACTAATTGGTACTCCAAAACGTCTTTACTTTTTATACAGTGTAAAATTTTTGTCATGCTTTCAGTTTTAAAAAAAATACATTATGCTCATATCTGAGCAGATCTCGCGGATTTGTTTATTTATTGAGCCTTTCTATTATGGACATTTTTAATATGTAGAAAGCATATTCCAGTGGGCATACATAACCCACCTCCTAGATTAAGAGATTGTTAAGCATTTTGCAACGTTGGTTTTGTCTTCCCACAGAGTTTCCAGGTGAATGGCAGTCATTGTGATATTGTGCCAATACAGTATTTTTTGTATCTTCAAAAAATAAAAAGATCTGTCCTGAATAGGCACCATGCCATCAGCAGCCCCAACAAAATTAACAGCAATTTCCTAATAACTATTTCACCATCTGTATCGAATTTTCCCAATTTATCCACCAATGTCTTCTGTAGCTTTTTTTCTTTTTTAAACCAGGATCCATAAAAACCTGATCGTTAGACTTCTTAAATCTCTTCTAATTTAAATTGCTCTCTACTTTTTTTCTTTTTTTTAAGTATATTGACTCTTTAAATAGACTAGGCCAGTTGTCTTATAGACTATCCTATAATCTAGGTTTGTTGGATTGTTTCATTGTGGTCTTGTTAACATGTTCTTTTATGCTCTCTATTTCCTATAACATAAACTCAGCTCTAAAGACTTCATTCAATTCCAGTTAAATAATTTTGACCCAAACACATGATCTGTGATCCTGGCTACTTCTGTTGCTCCCAAGGCTGGTTGTCCCGCTAGTAAGGAGGCTAATCCATTAGGTACTAATGGTCAATCTCTCCCTTGTAAAGTTATCTCGCCTTTCCCCCACATTTCACCCTTGTTTCCTGGGTCTTATCGATACTCAGATCTAGAGCATGGCTACGCCTGCTGATGACTCTTTTCCCTTGTCAGAATCTGTGTGTTTCCCTGTCAAGCCAGCCATTATCCAGCTACTTGTTAATTTCTAGATAATACACTCCATGAGGGCAGGGACCCCCAGCTGTATTCTGCCTCTTCCTCCTCCTCTTGTCTTTCACTTTCCTGGCCTGTTAACATTCACTGGGGCTTGCCTTGTTCATTCTTGAACACCCAGGCCTTGGCAGAGTTGAGGCTCTGACTAAATAATTACACTGTGAATCCAAGCATTGTTCCCACATTCCCCTCTGCTTTTTTGTTCACAGCCTGGTTGAAAGATGATAATCAGCAAACAAGCCTTTTGACTGCTTTGTTTCACTTCTGTAAAAATGTAAATTCTGTAGTATAGATTTTGAAAGTACAATTGTAGACAGACCTTAATATCGTCAGGAGTTATAGCAGCATCATATCAAAAATGTGGTCAAGTAACTTAATAAACATGTCAGCTCTCTGAGATTTTACAACCAAATTATCAGCTTCATTCTGTGTTGGCAAATACTAAAGACTTCAATCCCATTCTTGGTTCTCTAGCTGATGACCCTGCTGAAATTATATCATTTTTTTAAAGATTTTATTTATTTATTCAACAGAGAGAGAGACAGCCAGCGAGAGAGGGAACACAAGCAGTGGGAGTGGGAGAGGAAGGAGCAGGCTCATAGCAGAGGAGCCTGATGTGGGGCTCAATCCCATAACGCCGGGATCACGCCCTGAGCCAAAGGCAGACGCTTAACCGCTGTGCCACCCAGGCACCCCTTTATCATTTGTAACCTCCATGGTATCATGTTTGGTTACATGAAAGATATGAGAAAAAGTGGTGTTATCAGAAAGTCCATAATGTTGTCTAGTTTGCAAAAGGATTTAACTACACAGTGTTTGCCTTAGTAACACATTACCAGAGGAATGATTAGATTTATTTTTTACTTCTTTAAAATAATGCCTGCTATTCGTCTGGCATTGATTCACAGAATTGTTGAATTTATGCCGTTAGATATTTAGCAGTATCTTACCGTAGAAAACAATGCATGGGAATTAAATGAGAGTGGTGCTTTTGTTTTAAGAAAAATAAAACTGAGGAGTCGTCCTAACACATGTAAGGCTAACACATTATGTGGGCAGTCTACATAACAAACTACCCACTGTCAAGTGAGTTAGGAGCTTGCTCCTGGGCACTACACCCCGGAAGTAAGTCAGGGGTCTTTTGTGACAACTTAAAATTGTAAAGAAATCATTTTGAATGAGGGATAGCATGCACATTTGCTGGATCGTGACTTCGGTGATGGTCACCATTCTTTTAGGCCCTGCTAATTATATGAAAATAGACTCCTTATGAGAGTTTCTCAATAGAGGAAGCTAAGGATTTCCAGTGTGAGGCACAGCACTTTCAAAGTTAAGACACGAGGCAGAGGCAGAATCTTCAGTTATTAGAGAAATTGAAAAATCAAAACCACAGGGAAATACCACTTCACACCCATTAACATGACTATTACTAAAAAAGAGCAGGAAATAACAAAGGTTGGTAAGGGTGTGGAGAAATTGAAATCATTGTGCCTCGCTGGTGGGAATGTAAAATGGCACAGTGCTGTGGGAGACAGGATGGTGGTTCCTCAAGGAGTTCTTTTCCACATGATCCGGCGATTCCACTTCTAGATATATACCCACCCTGCAAAGGAATGCAAGAAGATTGCTGCACACCCGTGTTCGGAGCGGCATTAGTCACAGTAGCCAAAACATGGAAGCAACCCCAGTGTCTGCCAATAGTGAATGGATAAACAAGGATGGTACATAAGTGGAATGGAAGATACTCCTGCCTTCAAAGGAAAGCAAATTCTGACAGCCGGAACAACACGGACGGACCTTGAAAACATGCTACGTGACATAAACCAAACACAGGACAAATACTGTATGATTCCACTTACAGGACGTACCTAGAATAGTCCTGTCTAAAGAGACAGAAAGTAGAACGCTGGCTGCCAGGGCTGAGGGGAGGAGGGAACAAAGAGTCCGTGCTTAATGGGTGCAGAACTTCAGTTTGGGAAGATGAAAAAGTTCTCGAGGCATCCGGTGGTGATGCTTGCACAACAGTGCGAATGTACTTAATGCCACTGAACTGCACACTTAGAATGGCGGGAATGGTCATTTTGGATGTTTCTGTACATTTCACCACAATTTTTAAAAGTCAGCTACTGTGGCGTACATACTGATTTGTATCAGCCTGGGTCCGTCTACTCAGGAAGACAGAAGCCACACCAGTTATTTAGAGGGATGGATCAGCACGAGGAACAGGTTAAACGGTGGTGGAGAACTGGGAAGAGAGTACCAAGGGAACTCAGGGTTGCTGATGGCTGCAGGGGAATCTCCGGATGTGCTGGGTTATTTGCACCCAGAAGCTTGGAGGAGGCTGCCTCATCTCCCTGCCTCCCTCCTCCAACCTTCCAGCCTCCTGCTAGTGCCTCCACTCAAAGCCCCACAAAGCCCACTATAGAAAGGTGGATTTGCAGTTGCCCCACAAGGCACAAATACTGTCTTCTTGGTAGGTGATCCCTTTGTCAGTTCGACCCTGTAAACACAGAGACTGGCCTGAAATCCTGGAACAGAATTGTGCTATACCGTGGTTGGCCAGATCCTGAATATGCTTATATTAAGTTTTTAGAACAACTTTGGAATGAAGATGCAAAATTTAGAATTTTCAAGGTGAAACCATGTTCTGCCTTCTGATAACATCGACAAACTAGGTATGTCCTTAGATCTGGGCCGAGATACCCTCTAGGGTGACCCCTTGGAGCTGTGACTTTAAGAAGGACAGTGGTGGACGAAAAGGGAGGCAGTTCTGTTTATTTATGGATGTATTTATTGTTACTTTTTGATTGTGTGGCATGGTGGAGACATATAACGTGTAGTTGGGCGATATGCTGTCATAATTTATGAAGTGGAAGGCTATAGCATGAAGAATGAAGGATTGCTCCGAGTCAAGCACCTGACAAATTCCACACACTAAATAAACGTGAACTCCCTCTTCTTCTGGCATATTTATAGTCCACAAATGACTTTGAAGTCCCAAAGATCTTTAGATATCACCAGGGGAAACGTTAACCAAGACCTTGATATAATCTAATTGGAGTTAGCCAGTAGGATTAGGTTAAGGGATGCAATTAAGTAGATGTTGAAAAATAAATTCATAAGTCAATAATTCTATTTTTTTTTCCTGGCTAGGAAAGCAATATGGACTCATGGTAGAAAAATTAGAAGGTTCGGGCAAGGGTAAAGAGGCGGCAGCACTTACAGTCCCTTCACTCCAAAGCAGCCATGAATAACATCAACATATTGCTTTTACACTTTTGCATGCATTTCTGTATATTTAATAATGCTGCAAGAATGCTATCATGTATTACATATTTATTACGGGTGTTACATCATCAAATCCTCATACTCACACTATGAGTTTGGTCCTACTATTATCTCCTTTTGACAAATGACAAAACGGAGACTCAGGGAGTTCAGGTAACTCGCTCAAGGGTAGGACTCCCTGAGGTTCAAGAGCCGGGGCTCTGTCTGCCTCATCGGGAAATCCCACCCCTTCAGCTGAGATTTTTGATGTATGTTGTAGTGTCCCGATATTTTATTTAACTTCGTAGCATGAGCATTTCCAAACGTAACTAAAACTCATATAATTTTTAAAGCCGTCACAATATTCTTCTACGTGGCTTACCCATCACTTGCATCACCCATGCCTGACATCATAGTTGTTTTCTGTTATGGCTAATAACCGGAGCTTGCAACAAAAAGGGATTAACCTCATATGTATGTCAATGACGTAATGCAGTGAATGCGTATCAGTTTCAAGGTTCATACTGCAAGTTTGTGGTCAGCTTTATTTTGATTTTCACATTAAAAAGGAACATTTATTGCCTGTATGTGTATAGGAATCTATACATAAACTTCATGTATGAACATGTATATATAATGTGTATATGTAGGACTTATACAGTTGACCTTCGAACAACATGGGGCTTAGGGGTACTGATCACCTACGCAGTTGAAAATTTGTGTATAATTTTTGACCCTCCCAAAACTCAACTACCAACCTGCTATTGACTGGAAGCCTTATCGATAAGATAGTCAATTAGCACATATTTTAATGTTATATGTATTATATACTGTATTCTTATAATCAAATAAGCTAGAGAAAAAGAAAATGTTACTAAGAAAATCATAAGGAAGAGAAAATACATTTATGGCATGTACTGTATCACAAAAAATCCATGTATAAGTGGACCCATGCAGGTCAGACCCATGTTACTCAAAGGTCAAGTGTATGCAGTATATAGATTATATATAGTATGTATATATAATGTATGTATGTTATATATAATGTATGCATATTATATATAATGTATGCATATTATATATAATGTATGCATGTAATATATAGAATTTAATGTTATAGAATTAAAATAATATAGAATTTAGTCAGATAGTGTTGTAGAATTATATATAGTAGGTATAGAATCTATGTATGTGAGCGTACAATCTACATATTGTATATTCATATACAATGAACATATATTGGAGTCTTTATCTATATATATGTACACACATATACATAAGTACATAAGTATAGCTTATAGACTACACAGCATTTTTTCCTCATCCATATGATTTTATCTGCTCTCCCCAACAATCCTGGAACATAGATGCTTTCTTTAGAGGCAAGCACATTGCAGCACAGGGCAGCTGAGTAGGTTGCCCAGGGTCCTGTGGCTCTATGCGCTGAAGCTGGGATTAGAAACCGGAACTTCTGGTTCCTTACGTACTCTGCGGCACCATCTCACCTCTCTTTTTCCTGGTCTGCTATCGCTGTTTTCCTCCTCATTATGGGGAGACTGGCCGGATCTCTTAAAATTTCCTCCTAATTTGGGATAGTGCACACTCTGCCTAATCCCCCCCGCCCCCTGCCCCTTTCTCTTTGCTCACGTTGCGACTCCTCGCCGTGTCCTTTCCCTGGGTTGACTAATAGATTTGGGTGCTACCTATCATGTGCTTTTTGGCCAAGAAGCAGGAAAATGAATCCATGTTTTGTATTCTCCTTTGAAAGTGTTGAAACCTGGGCAAACAGTTTCACTGGGGGTGGTCAGGTTTGTGAGTAAAAATTGGTAACATTCCTTTAGAAGATAAAATGTGTTTCATAAAAAGCGGAAATGTTTCCTATGGCACTGAAAATAAAGCTGCCTTTTGAAACAGTGCTTTATTTTCCGTGTAGGTTTAATTAGGAAGTAGCACTTTGTTGAGGGAATGTAATCACAGAAGGGCCTTTGTTTTATGCAAACCTTGAGACAATAGCCGCTTGTTTACTGGGTTTTCTAAAACCTCATTAATTTGAATGTCTGGTTTTTTTTTTCCCTAAAATTTCTGAAAAATGGACCAGAACTAGATTGAGGTTTATTACTGTGTCATCCAAATAGAAAGTGTTTGCTAAGCACATCGACTGGGTAAGTAAGAAAAGGACAGATTGCAAAGTCTTAAGACAGAAAATCTTGGAAGATTTTTAAAACAAGAGCTGCATGTACATTGGAGCTTCTCATTACAAGTGAGTCTTGGCTATTCACTAAAAGAGGTCAGGCAGAGACCCTTCTTGGAAACTGTGGTAGGAATTACTGTTACCATATCCTTGAATGTATTCAAAATGATTCATTCGGTTTCAATTTTCTGTTCCTTTATACTGGTCTCAATGAATTTCGGATATTAAGTTTTTCTTGAATTTGTTTGGCAATAAGAATAGATTGGAAGAAATCTTAAGCTCTTCATTGTGATTTGAAAGTAAGCCACACTAAATTCGTGTCCTTCAGACATTTTTATCTTTCTCGTCCTGTTCTCTGCAAAGCTGCTATTCTCATAGATAAGTCTTTCTTTTGTTTTCACACTTTTATCTCATTCTGTTGTTTCACACACAACTACTCCAGTTATCTACTGCGTATCTATCATGTAAGAAATCACAGCAAACCTCTATGACTTAAAACAACAGCATTTATTTTATATCTATCCCGGTTTCAGTGGGCCGAAATTTCAGGAGGGGCTTGATTGAGTGGGGTGTATGCCTAAGGTTTCAGTCCATGGGGGTTGGAGGTGGGGCAGTTGGGGAAGGAAGTCTGGGCAGCTAGGGAGGGTGCTGGGAAGCTGGGGAGGGGGGCCTGGACTGCTGGGGAGGGGGTACTGAGGCAGCTAGGAAGAGCGTGCTGGGGCAGCTGAGGGGGGTGCTGGGGCAGCCGGTGGGGGATGGTCAGTCTCTTCCTTCATGTGCTCTCAAGACTTCTCTGGGTGGTCTTTCCACCTGGGCTTGTGTGGGCTTCCTCATAGCATGGGGGCCTTAAGGCAGAGTGCCTATATGATAGTTCACAGCTCCAACACAGGTGTTCCAGAGAAAGTGGCAGATGTTGTGTCCCCATGTAGACCTGGCCTCCAGAGTCATGCAGCATCACTTCCCTGTGCTCTGTGGGTCCCAGTCACTGAGGTCAGCAGAGATGCCTGTAGAGGAAATGGGAAACAACTGCAGCCTGTCGGTGTGGGAGGGCTGAACAATTGGATACCAGTTGTAAAACCATCACTGTCTCATCCTTCTGAAAATGGCTCTCTCGGAGGGCCTTCTGCCAGCCTCCCACTGCTTATCCTGAGGTGCCACACCTTTATCTTTAGGAATTCTAAAGAGCTAGAGGACCAAATGGGGATACAAATATCGCACCTTAAATTGTCCAGTGTTTGTGATCGGTGAGCTGAGTAAACTCAAATAGCTGAGTCCAGGCTTTAAGAACTACGTGGAGTTTTGTTTCTTGACAAGACTTACTTTTAAGCTTTAAGTGATAAAGCTTACCAGTGATAAAGCTTGCCCAACAGTCAAGCATACACATTTTTCCAGTTAGCACAGTTCCGTTTTCAACTCCCTCCCCTTTTTCTGTTTTGAGTGGTAGGGTACTGTCCTTACCATGACAGTATATGTCTTACTCAACAGGGCCCCTCAGACTGGGCCTTGGGAAGGATTCTGGGAAATCAGCAAAGACAGTCTCAAGACTCTGTCAAAATATACTTTTCTTGTCCCCAACTGTTTTGGCTTCAAAATAAAGTTGTCGTGTGTATGTATGGAAAGAAAGGAAGGTCTGTTCTGAAATCATTATTTCTTCCTGTTATATTGAAGCTAAAAAAAGATAAGTTTTAATTCCTGAAGAAATATTTCTTTGAAAACTATAGTGCAGTTGGAATCCACTGTAGCATTTGCTTTTTTTTTTTTTTTTTTTTTTTTTTTTCTGTTTGCTTAACAGTCTGCTCAAATTGCAACATCTTTACCTCTAGAAAGTTGTAACAAAAAAAAGCAAAGTCGCTCAAGGTCTTCAATTGACCTTTTCTCTATGCAGAAATATCTTTTATTTTGATATAGAAGCAGAGATTTTTTAAATACAGGAAATACAGAAGAAAAAAAGTTTTATTTAAAAAAAATTTTTAAGTAGGCTCCGCACCCATCGTGAAGCCCAATGTGTGGCTTGAACTCAACCCTGAGATAAGACCTGAGCTGAGATCAAGAGTCAGGCGGTCAACTAACTGAGCTACCCATGCGCCCCATAAGAGGAAAAAATTAAAAACAAAACAAAACAAAACAAAAAAACCCCACAACCATTTGTGATTCTAATTGCCAGGAATTACCTTTTGATCTATTCCATCATATCTGAGAACACTGCACATATTTAATAATTCATGCTCTCTGCTTTTTGGCTACCAGGGTCTCAGGATTCCTTGAATGAACAAGACAGTGACAACATGGGGGAAAGCCCTTAGCCCAGGGAAGTGTGCAACAACCAGGAGCTTCCTTATATATATTGGTTATTATCGCGGCCGCTTCAATTGTTATGTAAGGCTGAGCCTGGCCCTCGGGCCTTCAGATCTAGTGGGGGAAATAGGCAAGTAAGCAGACCTCTTTGGTCCAGTGGTGTAAGTTGTGCAGGGGTTAAGGATGCTTGGAGAACACATAGGAAGGGCAGCTTAGGGAAATCAGGGAGGCAACCCAAAGGAAGGGAGTGAAGAGAGGGGACATGCAATGAGGAAAGTTACATAGCAGAGCAGCTAGGGAAAGGCACGTTTATGGAGCTAAAAGAGTGCTTCCAGTCCTGTAATAAATGTCTTCTTTCATTTTTCCTGTTGATTGAGATACAGTTTACACATCGTGAAATACACCCATCTTAAGGGTATAGTTGGGTGGGTTTTGACAAGTACAGACGCATGTGTAAGCCACAGCCTTATGGAGATGCAGACCAGATAGGGAATCTCCCTCTGTGCCTTTCCTGGCCAGCGCTCCTCCCGCCCCTTCCCCTCCCGCCACCTGAGGAACCACTGTTCTGAGTGTTTCTCACATGAAATTAGCTTGGCCTGTTATATAATATAGAAATGGGGGTAAACAGTGTGTCGTTTTGTGTCTGGCTTCTTTTAGCCTTGTAGCTGTGAGATTCATCCACTGTTGCTTGTATTAGGGGCTTGTTCGTTAATTTCTGGGTATTTTATTTCACGAATGTACCGACATTCATTTCTCCATCCTCTTGTTACGGTCTTTGGGTTATTTATTTATTTTTTTCTCAAGGACGATTTTATTTAATTTCTTGAGATGTGATGACAGATAACATTGTGGAAGTTTGAGATGCACGACTTGTTGGTTTGAGACATTTATGTATTGCGATATGATTACTATAGTAGCTTTAGCTAACATTTCTATCATGTCATGTAATTATCACATCTTTTCTGTGTTGACAACAATTAAGATCTAGTCTCTTAGCAGCTTGGAAATTTCTAATACAGTATTGTGGACTATAATCACTGTGTTATGCATTAGATCCAAGAACTTATTTATTGACTAGTTGCTATCACTTTTGACTGTTGTAAATAAAGCTGCCATGAACATTCTTACAAAAACCTTTTTTTGGACATACGTTTTTATTTCTCTAGGGTTGGAATTTCATAAGCGAAGGATATGTCAATATTTAACTTTATCAGACATTGACAAACCACTGTCCAGAAAGTGTCTCGAGGCAAAAAGCTCTTCTCCCTGGAATCACCATCCTGTGCTGCCTACTGTCCAATATTTTAGAACCACTCTTTTATATCTTTATCCAGTTTTCTCGATGTTTACTCCAGGAGGGCCAGGCAGTACCAATTTCTTCTTCATGCCAGCATCTAAATGCCTATAATTTTAAATGGCATAATAGTAGGTCACCATCTGGGGACATGAGAATTTATTCAACCTGTTCCCATTGTTGGACATGTGAGGCATTTCCAATTTTATAAAATAAGGCTGCAGCAAATATTTAAATATTTTTGTGACTGTAGTGCTGATTATTTTTTCATGTCGATTCCAGGAAATGGGATTCTTGGGTCAAAGAGCCTAACCATCTTTCAAATGTGATCTGTACTGCCTTATTTTTTCAAAAATATTGTCCCTTTATAGGCTCACTGACAGCGAATGGAAGTGTGTGTCTCAGAACCCCTCAGGAGCACAGAGATGAACATTTCCTTTCAATTTTTGTTCTCTGCTAATTGAATAGCAGAGCATCTCTTGTTTATTTATTTATTTATTCATTCGTTCATACGCTTATTCAGGTGTAACATATATATATATATATTTTTTTTTTTTTAAAGATTTTATTTATTTATTTGACAGAGAGAGACAGCCAGCAAGAGAGGGAACACAAGTAGGGGGAGTGGGAGAGGAAGAGGCAGGCTCCCAGTGGAGGAGCCTGATGTGGGGCTCGATCCCAGAACACCAGGATCACGCCCTGAGCCAAAGGCAGACGCTTAATGACTGTGCCCCCCAGGCGCCCCCAGGTGTAACATATATTGAGTGAATTATGTCACTGCTGGGCTGACTTCAGATGCTTAAGCAATGTTTATTTGTTCTTGTCTATTATCTTCACATGGATAAATTATGTCAGGATTATTAATCTCTACGGGAACAGTCAAATTGTAACATGGTGGTGACATTTTTGGATATTTGGATATCAGAGCAAGAAGCAGGACAGAATTTTCATATTGTAACACAAGAAAAAAAAGGAACTCTAAATATCATTATTTTGAGAGGTGCCAAGAATAACTACCACACTTGAGGAAAATCACTAAAGATCTGATACTGGTACCTTACATCCATTTATAAAATTGAGCATTTTATAAAGTGTTCTCCTCCAAATATTATTTCACACTATGCTTACAATGTGAGATAAGTGAAGAACATATTGGTTCAGATCCACATTCATTGTGAATAATGCAGTGGAATGTAGAGAAAACATCCTCTGGATATGTCAGTTTAAGCCTGAATTGTGCAAAACATCAAATTTAGTTTTATAACTCTCTAGACGGTAGGAAATTAAATATTTATTAATTAGGTGCAGTGATTCTGGTAGGAAATTAAAAATTTATTGATTAGGTGGAGAGATTTTGGAAGTCTCACTCTGTAAGTATGAGTCTTGGTGAGATGACAAAACTGTCACAGTGAGAAAGGTAGGAATTCTCTAGTGGCTGATGACAGTCTATGCCAGCACATTTCCTCAGACCTGGGAGCCCTGTGAAATGTTTTCGCAGATACTTGGAGGGCACTGACCTGCTCTGGCCTGCCTTTTATGCGCCATAAGGTACGGAAATGAAGGCTGGGAAAGCTGTGAGATCAAATTAAAACCTGCAGATTATTAGCTGGGGAGCCGCAGCTGTCCAAACCAAGACATCCTGAGAAGTTTGGTGAAGTCTTAAAACCACTCATTAGCCAACGGGGGTGGTGTAAGCTTTCTTCGAGTAACTGATAACTACGATAATAAAGTGTTTGCTTGTTGCTGAAAACTAATAGACTTGATTGTGTTGAGAAATTTTAGATTTACAGAAAAATTGAGTGGGAAATCCCAGCGTTCCCACATACCCCCTCTAGAACAGCTTTTGATCAAATGTGGGCATTTGTCATATTTTTAAAAGAAAATCATCAAGTGACTGATCGTAGAGTCAGTAGTTTCTGAGACCTTCCCCCTCATATTTAGAGGGTGACTGAGAATTGTCTGTCCTATAATTTAACATTTTCTCTCTTCTCTAATATCTTATGGCATGTCATCAGAGCATATTTTCCTTTGTTCTTCGTACGATAGAAGCACAAGAAAGCTAGAGAGATGACCATGTGGTAGGCCTCTGTTGGGATGGCCACCATGGAGGGTTATGTCTTGCTTCACTCCAGAATGACCCGGGGGGACCAGGCAGGAAGTGGCTGCCCAGAGGTCAGCACATGGTTTAGGAAGTAGCCCCAGGGAGGAAAGCATCCCACCTGAACCGTGGATCTCCAGACAAGGTATCACCTGGCCTCCTTTTCCTTTTCAAACCCTAACAATCTGAGGCTCGGGTTTTGTATTTAGTGCAGTACCATCACGCCTTCATGAGAACACGACAGAAATAGGGTCGTGGGAAAGGTAAGATTCCAGCCATGCCGTCTGCGCCGTCTGCTTGACCTCCCCATGGCTTCAGTGGTTTCTCCAGGGTTCCCTGACTGGAAGTATCACACTCCCACTCACGTTCAATTTAGAAATCTCCATCTTCCACGAAAAGTTGAATCTTCGTGCCATTTACTTTTCTTTCCCTATTTTCACATCTTTTTACTTCTTGAGGAAAATATACATAAGATTGCCATTTTAACCATTTTTTTAAGGGTACAGTTCAGTGGCATTAAGTATCTTCACATTGTTGTACGACCATCACCACTATTCATCTCTAGAACTTTGTCACACTTGGTACACTAACTCCCTATTCCTCCTGCCCTTCCCCAGCCCCAGTTAACCAGACCTCTAATTTCAGTCTCTATGAATTTGACTACTTTAGGTAACCCATGTGGGTGGAATAGTTATTTGTCCTTTGTGTCTGGCTTATTTCACTTAGCATCATGTCTGCAAGGTCCATCCATGTTGTAGAATATATTAGAAGTTCATTCCTTTTTAAGGCTGAATAATATTCCATTATAGGGATACCCCAAAGTTTGTTTACCCATTTATCCATTGATGGATTTTGGGGTTATTTCCATCTCTTGGGTGCTGTGACTAGTGATCTTGTAGACATGGATGGACTGGTATCTGTTTGGGTCCCTGCTTTCAAGTTTTGTGGGCATAGACTCAGAAGTGCAATTGCTGGCTCAAAAGGGAATTCTAGGATTAATTTTTTGAGGATCCACCAAACTGTCTTCCATAATGGCTGTACCATTTTACATTCCATCACATATTTTTAAGTAAGCAAAATGCTTCCTACATAAGGCACTTAGATATTCTTTTTTAAAAAACAGCTTTAAGTGTGATGATTTAAATGAGATAAACATCAGTTCAATGCCTGACAAGTGAGAGATGCTCAATGAAGTTAGCTGTATCTAAAAAAAATATGAGAATCTTTAAATAGGACAGACTAACTTTCCACATAAAAAATGCTTTCTAATCTCTCTAGTGCTAAAACTATAAATGATTCGGCTACATTTCGTGACCAAAGGAAAGAAACACATAATTATTGTTTCTAGAAGTTGTAAATGTATAACGAATAGGTTAATGTTTAATGCAGTTAGTCAAGTGCAGGTTTGCACAGCTTTTCTGGATGGTATCGCCAGTTGGATTTTTGAAGCTTAATGATTAGGGGCTCCTTTTACTTTCATAGAGTGAGATAAGGGAGGAGAAGAAGGGATATGAAGCTACAGGCCCCTAACCATCGTTAGAGCGACTGGGGTATCATGGGCCAACAGGAGTTCTAGCAGATGAAGTAAAAAGAAGTTGAGTTGAGAAGTTGAGACCTCTGCTTGGCCACTTTGTGTTTTCTTTCTCACTCACAGCTGACCTTTTAGAAAACTTTTTAAGACCCACTTGACCTTTTCTCTGCTTAGGTCTTGGTCTTCACTATGTCAACATTGCCATCTTTCCCAATTGCCTGGCACCCACATCCAATTGCGTGATCTTTTCATCCCTACTGACCCCACAGCTCCCTAGTTTTAAGGTCCTCTAAACGTCTAAAAGTTTGAACATGGTGCATGGACTCTTGCCCTGCCCAGTCTCCCTCCCACTGTCTACACTCAAGCCAGCCTGGCCTCCTGCCATTTCTATATGCTCTGTGCTCTGGCCTTGTGGGGTCTTCGCTCCCCGTCCCTTGGCGCCTTCTCTCCCTTTACCTAAACATCTCCTCCTCAGTCCTCTTCTCTTTCCAGAGAAGCCTTCTGCAACCATCTCACCTTTCCCAGACTAGGCTGGCCTCCCCCACTGCACCCAGACACCTTTAGTCTTCCTGGGGACTTGATCAATCACTGTCTTTTCCATTAGGGCATCCGGCCCACGCTGCGTCCTCCACTTCGCTGCTGTATTGGTTGCACCTGCCACAGTCCCTGTTACAAAGCAGATGCTCAAACAATGTTTACTGAATGAACCTTAAGTGAAAAATTCTTAGAGAACATTCCTTGTTCCCTTCCTCATGTGTCCTTACGGGGTGCAGCTCTAGGAGTAACATCTCTGCTTCTCTGTCCATCCCTCCTCCTCCCCAGGAAAGGAGCAGTCATTTTCCTAGCTGGCTGAAGAGCTGACCCCCGAGCACCCTGGAGTCATGTCTTTGTTCTTCTTTCACTGAGCAGATTGTTGTCAGGACACAGGTTCCTGACCCACAGGCCAAGGTCACTGAGCAGGTGTGCACACATCTGCTCAGCCTGTGACACAGAGGCCGTATGTCACTCATCGAAGCCACGACTTCCATTTTTCCTTTTTTCTGGAGTATTGCTCACTTCTTTCTTCAGTCTCTGTGACAGATTTCTGAGCCTACTTCCACAGTCAGTAGGGGAAGAAAGGAAAGTTATTTATTGTCACCTCTGCTCCAACCTGACAAAGGGAAGGCTGCATTTTGGGGAGATGCCTAATATAATTTCAAAGGCTAAGATATTTGTAGGTGAAACACTGGTGGAGGTTAGGCATCAGGGGATAAGAAATGTGCCTTTTGTATTTCTCAGATCCGAGAATGGTCTCTAAAAACATTTCACAAGCGGACTTATCTCATTCTAGGGGTTCTGGGCTGTCACGTGACGCTTACAGGATGGGGAAGAAAGGTGGCGATGCCTCCAAAGGGCATTGGGTGACGTGTCTGCTGGTGCTTTCGACGTGATTCCAACTTATCTTCCATAAAACTCAGCAAAATCATTCCAGAGCGCTCGCGAGATTGAGCTCTGGGAACAATTATGTGGAGACATACATGGAGACAGGAATGAAAACCAACCCCTTCCTTTTCAGTTTTGACTTCTTAAAGTGGTTTGACACTTTCCCTTTGAAATACTGCTAGTCATCCTTAAATGGAAACTGTGGCATGTGGCCCATGGGACAGCTTACTGGTGGGTCCTTTTTAAAATAGCTTTTCTAGTAGACGAAAAGCAGAACTGCCTCTGACAGATGTTTTGAATATCCTTTTCCCATCTTCAGATGGCTGGTTATGGGTGACTGTTTACTGTTAAGCCAGGCTCGTGCGGCTGTGCCCTCCTTTTATCGCTGATCATCTTTACACTTTTGCTTCTCCTCAGTGTCTACTTGAAGTATCTGAGCTTGCTTCCAAAGTGGCCATTCCTGATTTTCTGAGACGTGAATCTTAAAAAATTTAAGGAAAGAAACCGACTTGATCTAAATTGTCACTACTGGTAGCCAGTTCTTCCTCTCCCCAATAAAAAGACAAAAAGAAAAGAAAGGGGGGGGGGGGGGATTAGATTTTGACATGTTTATTTTGCTCTTCTAATGACAGCACCGAGTTTAAAGAAAAACAAATCTAGTTTTATTCCAGAGTTCTCTTCTCATTCACAAAGCTGTTTCCTTCTGTTAATTTTGTATCCCTGTTTCCCAAAATGAGGATATACCAGTAAAACAGCCAACTAAAATATGGTAGAAATGGCATTTTGAGGTCATTGTCTATATAAATAGAGGCCTACCTAAAATGTGCGTCAGATGTATCCTGTGTGCCAAGGAATCTTCTTACGCCCCAAACTTTGCTTGCTACACCACAAGATTATCAACTGCCTGGATGTTTGAGTGATGGATACTCTAAACCCAGAAGTGATTCGTGCCTGTGTAGTAATTGGCCTTCTAGTAACTAATAACTTCCATATTCTTGAGTAATAAATATTAATTCAAATGATCATTTTGAATTTTATTGTCTAATAATGTCATAAGAAGTAAAGCTTCGAAGCACAAATTCACTACTTTTATGGGGATAATTGAGAAATATTACTTATCAAATATACTTAACTCTTTGTAAATGTCATTTGACACATAACCTAAAACTCTTTTGTCTGAGTAAAGCTCTTTTCCATCACGTAAGAGAGAAAATATTCTTCTGTTCACCGTTGAGTGACTCACAGAGGCCATCAGTGCTTATACCTAGAATTTCCAGAGGGGGTCCCATGTGGTGTCTGGGTCCCCTGCAGATGACACGCTGAGGTCCAGCAGAGAGGAGCCGAGCTTTCTGCAGAGAGCAGAGACTTGATGTCTCCACGGACGTTGGAAATTAACCTCCACTGTTGGAGAATTAGATGATCTGTATTTTTCAGATGCCTGTGCGTGAGGTGGATATAATGTATTTAAGACAGCAGCCCGCATGGAAATTCCTGTCTGGATTCCTCTGTAGAAAGTGGTGTTTGATGTATGTCCACTTTTGTTATGCGACACTGTTTATGTGCATTCCAGAGATCATTAACAAAGGCCACTTGGTGGAAAACCTTGATGAAGGTGGATTTTGAAAGGGCTGTATCAGCTGCAGGTCTGGCAAGACCACAGTGACTCTGAGTCTGGTGAAAACGGCATCAGCAGCTTTGCTCAGCCAGCCTTGCATGGAGAGAAAAGGCGGTTCAGTCAACCATGCACACACACACACACACACAGCAACAGAAATATCATGGATTTTATCTGGGCAAACGTTTAAGATTCTATATACTAACATAGAGTCCCTCACTTTTTCTGTTATGTGCTCAGACCTACTTATCAATGCACAGTTGGTGAATCAGAGCTCGCGTTAATTTGCTAGGCCTGCCGTAGCAAATACCGAAGACTGGGCAGCTTAAACAACAGAAATGTATATATACTCAGAGTTCTGGAGGCTAGAAGTCCAAGGTCAACATGTTGGCAGTGTTGATTTCTTCTGGAACTTATCTTGTTGGCTTGCAGATGACTTCTCACTGTGTCCCCACATGTTCACCCTTAGGTCTGTGTGCATCGTGTCTGAATCTCTTCTGAAGTCCCCGGTCATATTAGATTAGGGCTCACCTGCATGGCCTCATTTAACTTGAACTACCTCTTGACCTTGTCTGCAGATAGGGGTTAGGACTTCGGCATATGAATTTTGGGGAGACACAATTCAGTCCACAGCATGGCTTAAGTAAGGACAAACTATGTTTAGATGCTTCATACGTTCCTCTTCCTCTTTCATAGATTTACAGCTCCCAGTCCCTTTCTTGGTTTGTTTTTTAGTCTCTTTTAATTTGGGGACCTTGAGGACTATTGAGAGATTGTGAGAACAATGCCCAGCTTCACAGCCCAAGGTCTTGATCAAGATAAGAGTTAAACATTTCCTTCCTTGAGGGATTGTCCTGAAGTTTCTCCCCTATGGTTGTCCTTCCATTTGATGTTATTTTCTTATAGATGGCTAAACTCTTAGTGTGAAAGCTGACAACAGTTTGAGGAAAATACAAGAACGTGGTATTGCAATAATGGAAAAACTAGGTTAGTACCCACCAGTTGCCCCAGCCTGGAACTTGGCCCTTCCTTTTCCTTGCCATCTCTACCAGTGTGGCATAGTGATTGAGGACAGACTGCTGGGCTCAAAGCCCTATAGCATGCATTTTAGTACCCGTGAGATCCTGGGATTACATAACCTTTCCACGGCTCAATTTTCTCATCTGTAAAGTGGCAGAAAAAACAATATGTACTTTCATAAGAAGAATTTAGTGGTAGATTTAGAAAAGCCAACAAATCTAATGAAGCATTAATAATTCTAATAAAGCACTTGGCATTGTCCCTGGCCACAGTAAGTGCTCCATAAGCATTAGCTGTTACTCATTTTTGTTTCTTACACACCCTCCTATTGCCACCCCTCTGCTCATCCCAGGCTCTTGCCGTAGAATGCCCAGAGTTAGCTGGAACAGCTGCCACTGCATTTGTTTAGATGTGAATCCAGTGTTCAAGTGAACATAGCAGTCTTTTATTTTGGTGTCACAAAAAAGAAGTTCAGCGAGCTTAGGTGTTTGTGGACATTGGGGGCCAGCACTCTTATTGGGACCTGCAACTCAGTAGTTTGTCTCTTAATTTCTCTATATATCAGCTTCTAAATATATAAAATGGGCACAATAATCATTTGGAAATCAAGGAGTTGTTTGGGATTAAATGAAATGATATACGTAAAGTTCTTAACATGCATGAAGTCATCCTATTAGTTCTTTCCATTTCAAATGTGAAACTGGAAAACAGAAGGTAAATGCATTTCATTTCAGCTTGTCCTTGTGAATTTCCTTCTACCCCTCTCTAATGGGCTGCCCCACTGCGCTGTCTCACTGGGCACCTCCATCTTTTAAAAAGATTTATTTATGTATTTGAGAGAGAGAGAGCAAGAGAGCACACAAGTGGGTGGAGGGGTAGAGGGAGAGAGAGAGAATCTCAAGCAGACTCCCTGCTGATCTTGGACCTCCACGTGGAGCTCAATCCCACGACCCTGAGATCATGACCAGAGCTGAAATCGAGAGTCAGATCATAACCAACTGAGCCACCCAGGTGCCCCTGGGCACCTCCATGTTTTAGAGTCTGGTTTAACATATTCACCAACGGTGAATGATCAAGGTTCCATGATCATGGAATTCTACTTCTATGATGAAAATATTTCTAAAGCAATTGGACAAGCAGTGAGCAAAGATGAGGGTATTCTCTCTTCAGTTAGTTTGGGCATCGCTATGAAAGCCAGTGGAAAACTATGAAGATTGGAGTCTGTCAACATGCTCCCGGACAGCCCTGGATCTTTGCAAAGGCAGAAGTATCGCACCGCCAGGCTGTATAACGAACTCCGTGTGTACTTCAGGATCAGTCCTAGAGGAGACAGTAAGACTAATTGCCAAGTACTTCTCAGAGGTGTTCAGTATTTCAGTAACATTAAAATTTGGTAAATCAGGGAAACATATAAATTAAGATATATATGCATTATAAAATTGGGGGACAAGGTTCTTTAAAATAAACACTGAAAAATAAAATTCATGTAATTATGTTCATGGGAGAATTTTCTGGAGATGTTTATGCCAGGATAAAATAGTTTTTGCATTATTTTAAAAAAATTTTAAAAAGATTTTATTTATTTATTTGACAGAGAGAGAGACAGCCAGTGAGAGAGGGAACACAAGCAGGGGGAGTGGGAGAGGAAGAAGCAGGCTCCCAGTGGAGGAGCCCAATGTGGGGCTCGATCCCAGAATGCTCGGATCATGCCCTGAGCCGAAGGCAGACGCTTAACAACTGAGCCACCCAGGCGCCCCTATTTTAATTTTTTTAAAAGGTTTTATTTATTTATCTGACAGAGAGCGAGCACAAGCAGGGGGATTCTCAGGCAGAAGGAGAAGCAGACTCCCAGCTGAGCAGGGAGCCCAATGCAGGGCTCTATCCCAGCTCCCCAGGATCGTGACCTGAGGCAAAGGCAAACGCTTAACTGACTGAGCCACCCAGGCGCCCTGCATTATTTTAATTTTTTTTTTAAAGATTTTATTTATTTATTTGACAGAGACAGAGACAGCCAGCGAGAGAGGGAACACAAGCAGGGGGAGTGGGAGAGGAAGAAGCAGGCTCATAGCAGAGGAGCCTGATGTGGCTCGATCCCATAACGCCGGGATCACGCCCTGAGCCAAAGGCAGACGCTTAACCGCTGTGCCACCCAGGCGCCCCTGCATTATTTTAATTTTTAAAAGTGGTCTTAATTGACAAAAATGGTTCTGGATTTTTAAACATGGTCTGTTCAGTCTACTTCAGCAGATACACGGTTGCTCATTTTCCTCATTACTGAAATCTGAGAACATTGTTTTACTTCTAATGTGCTTTAGAAACAGTGGTTTCATTTTAAAGGAAAATAGCACATGAATATGGGTTGTCCAGATATCAGACACACCTCTATCGTTTGCTAAGTTTGGTTGGAGGCTGTTTCTTGTAGGTGAATAGAGTTATGATAATGAAATATAGTTGTCTCTCCCAGAGAATGATTCCGTAGGCTAATGTAAAATTATTTGGCTTATGGTGGGTTAAAATTAAGGTACTCTTGTGTTCCTGGAATTGGAGAGGGCTAAGATGGGAGAAGCTAACAACAAAGACAACAAAAACAAAAAACCCAGAAGCAATAAGACTCAGAATAAGTGAATAATAACTTCGTTCCCAACACATACATGCATATATGTATATAGACACAGGTGTACATACAATAAACTCATATATGTGTGTACACATCTATATACATATACTATATATGTATTTTAAAAATAAAAAAATTGGGGGTGCCTGGGTAGCGCAGTCATTAAGCGTCTGCCTTCGGCTCAGGGCGTGATCCCGGTGTTCCGCGATCGAGTCCCACATTGGGCTCCTCTGCTGGGAGCCTGCTTCTTCCTCTCCCACTCCCCCTGCTTGTGTTCCCTCTCTCACTGGCTATCTCTCTGTCACATAAATAAATTTAAAAAATCTTAAAAAAATTTAAAAAAATAAAAAAAATTTGACTTTGGTTTTAAAAAAATCCCCTCTATTAATTTGGGTTATAGGAAATCTGGAGTAAATAGCAGTTCACATGGGAGAAGGCATTTTCTTGTATTGTTGTTTGCAACCCTAAACCTAATTTAGATTTACTAACAGAAAAGTGAACGTTTGCTAAAGCTGAATTACTGAAACGAGAAACATAATATTTCTACTATGTTTTTCCCAATTCAGAAAAACATTTGAAGTTTTATATTCAGTTCATGGGAACTGCATTTTTAAGTTAGGTTGTGTTCAGAGCATCATGACAAGGCAATGACGTCTTGTGAAATGATGAGTATTTTCAGATAAAGAGTTGAAGCTGAGAACTTTGGATTCTGGAGGTGATACATGATTGTCACATTTAAATGATTGATGGAGAGTTACATGAAATGGAATCAGCATCTTTTCTGCAGCTCCAGAGAATGGAATTTACGAGGCACCTTGAGAATCAATTCAGGGAAAGATCCCCCTAACAGAGGAAATTTCCATAAAACAAAAGAACTATCTTAAGAGCAGACGAATTTCCTGTCACTGGAGTGTGCCAAGAGGGGCTGGTTGGTGGAGAGATGATTCCTTCTTAGTGCTGAATTTGGGGCTGCATAGGACAAGAGTCCCTTCCAAATCCAAGATTTACCTAGCTAGTCTCCTCATACCATTAGTACATCCCCTTTCCCCCTGTATGCCAGCTCTACACTTTCTTTTTATTTCTTTCTAAATGAATAGTTCTTAATCTTTCAGAACAGTGTTTAATGTTTACAGAGAAATGAGTATAAAGTACAGTCTCATAGCTCCCTCACCCCTCTGCATCCTTTCCCCGTTTTATTCACATCTGCCATTAGTGTCGAGCGCTTGTTTGAGTGGATGAGGCCATGCGGATATATTGTTACTAATTAAGTCCCTCATTTACATTGTTTCACTCTTTGTGTTGCACAGTCTATGGGTTTTAACAAATATGTAATGACAGGTGTCCTTAATTACATATCCTACAGAATAGCTTCACCACCCTAAGAATCCTCTGTGGTCCCCTATTCATCTCTCCTTCCCCCCCCCTTGGCAACGACTGATCTTTTTACTGTCTCTGCATTTTTACCCTATCCAGAATGCCGTATTTGTGGAATTATATAGTACGTAGCGTTTTCAGATTGGCTCTTTCGCTTAGCAACATGCATTTAGGGTTCCTCTGTCTCTTTTTGTAGTGTGAGAGCTTATTTCTTTTTATCACTGAGTGACATTTTAGTGTACAGAAGTATCACACTTTGTCCATCCGTTTGCCTTTGGAAATTTTCCGTTCATTTAGGTAAATACCAAGGAGTGCGGTTGCTGGGTTGTGTGGGAAGAATATGGTTAGCTTTTGAAGAAACCGGCAAGCTGCATCCTGAAGAGGCTTTACCATTTCGCATTCCTGTCAGCAATTCATGGGAGTTCCTGTTCTTCCACATCCTTGTCAGCTCTCCATATTGTTCCTGCTTGGGATGGACGTCATTCAAACAGGCACACACATAGTGGACTGACTTTTCCCCCTCATATTCAGACGTCTTATTTCCAAATTACTATAAGAAATACACTTAAGCTGCCATTGGTGTAATGTTGTATCACTATAATCATTCAGAGTCCTGACGGAAAGATGCTGGAAACAAAAGAACGAGCACTTATGTTAATATTAAAACTGTGAATGATGATTGTAATAACACAGATGGATTTGTGAGAGTACTTTTTTGAGTGCATTTTGAAAAGCAATGCTGCCAGGAGAACATACACAAGACCTATTTCTGATCAACATTTATGCACAACTACACTCAAAGGCACGAGGAGGCATTAGTGAGCATCAGACAGTCATTCTGTCAGGAGGCCTTTGGATTTTTGAGCAGTCGCTACTGATTCTTGATTGAGATTTCTCACTCTCTTTGTTTCAGGTCTTTCAAGTCGCCTACGTCATCATCAAAGCTGCTAATGCCCCTCGACCTGGAAACTGGATTTTGGAGCGTTCTCTGGACGGCACCACGTTCAGCCCCTGGCAGTATTATGCAGTTAGTGACACGGAGTGCTTGACTCGTTACAATATCACTCCGAGACGGGGGCCGCCCACCTACAGGGCTGATGACGAAGTGATCTGCACCTCCTACTATTCCAGACTGGTACCGCTTGAGCACGGAGAGGTACTGTGCCCACCGCAGAGCCCTCACCTCAGATGTAGAGATAGCCGTTGTAAGAGCCAACGTTGACCACTCACAGTCGATCTCCCTTAGTACAGATTACAGAGATCTTTAATTTAACCATCTAGCTGTGTTCAAGGTATTGACGGGAGTCTCCTGATGATTGATGTCGTAACCCATACATTTCACCTTATTGATTTCTTCCTTTTGAGAAGAGCCTTCAGTCTTCCGTCTGCCGTGCCTCAGTAACTGTATCAGATCCTCTTAAAGCATCTCTCCCATGACACCAGGGCAAGAACATTTGTTGAAATATTAAAGGGGGAGCTAAAATGCCTCTAAAAGATGTAGTTCCTAGTTTTCTCTGTGAAGCTCTCCCCTTTGGAGGTGTTGAGGATTGGAAATGGCTTGTGAAGTATCCCAGCTCAGTGCTCACCACTCCCAGAGTGGCAGACACACTGCGTTAAAGTCAGAGTACAATCAAAAACAAGCATTCTGGGGCGCCTGGGTGGCACAGCAGTTAAGCGTCTGCCTTCGGCTCAGGGCGTGATCCCGGCGTTGTGGGGATCGAGCCCCACATCAGGCTCTTCTGCTATGAGCCTGTTTCTTCCTCTCCCACTCCCCCTGCTTGTGTTCCCTCTCTCGCTGGCTGTCTCTATCTCTGTCAAATAAATTAAAAAAAAAAAAGCAAGCATTCTTTTTTTTTTTCCCTTTTTTTTTTTTCATTTTCTTCTTTTTTTAATAGAGGAAGCAGGGTGGGGGCGCAGAGAGAGAGACACTCTTAAGGAGGCTCCACACCCAGTGCAGAGACCAGTGAGGGGCTGGATCTCACGATCCTGAGATCATGACTTGAGCCAAAATCCAGAGTCAAAAGCCTAACTAACTGAGCCACCCAGGCGCCCCCCAAAGAACAAGTCATTCTTTAGTAGTGCCTGGCTTGATGAGATAAAACTACAAAAGCTCTCCTGAGGACTCTTCACAGCAGGAATTCTGCAGCAAGCCTGCATTGTTTCAGGAGCAGAGATTAAGAAAGTGGGTATACAAAACTTCCTGGCACCTTCTCTCACTCTCCCAAGTCTGTTCCGGGCATTTAGAATTTGTTTCAGAGGAGTCGTAGCCTAATGATGCATGTTCAAATACCCTCAACACTGGGACCAGTGGTCCCATTAAGTTTTCTAGCAATGTCTGAAATACCGGAATGCATAACTTTGAATTAATTGAAGATATTTTGTGATCATGGTGTTCACAAGTAGTAATTAACAAATGTTGGGTTTCTATAAGAATCTAGTTGTTTGGTTTGCTATTAGATGGTATCAGTAAAGATTATGTCCTGAAGTTAAACAATCAGGGCTATATTTCTGCAGGCTTCAAATTGACATTGGTTCGTGTTGATGTCTTTATCTTTAGATCCACACATCGCTAATCAACGGCAGACCGAGCGCTGATGATCTTTCCCCCAAGTTGCTGGAGTTCACTTCTGCACGATATATCCGCCTTCGCTTACAGCGCATTAGAACCCTCCACGCCGATCTCATGACCCTCAGCCACCGTGACCCTAGAGACCTTGATCCTATTGTTACACGACGAGTAAGTCTATGGCAGGGCTCCTGCCCACTGTGAAAAGTTTATTTTGTTTAAGGAAAATAGACTTTTCTTTTTGATTGGCTTCGTCCTCCCAGGTTGGCCCTTTTTTTTTTTTTTTCTGACTTCATTGAAGATCATTATATATGCTTTGTTTAGAACGGCTCTTACAAACTAGGGGATAGTTCTGACATCGTGTCCTCGCCCCCCACCCCCATATCGCATAATGCCATTCTGTAGTGAATGTTGCAGTATTGCTCTTCACTGGTCTGACCCCACATCCAATCTTCAGCGAGTAAGTTGTTGCTGTTTTCACTTAAAAGGAAATTGTAAAGTTTTGAGTTTTAATTTACATTCGAGAAGATGTACAGATTTTAAGTGTATAGTAAATGTACAAGGCTTGTGTGGACAAATGTTTTCAAATCCCTTGGATAAACTAGGAGTGGAATTACTGAGTTGTAGGGTAGCTGTGTGTTTAATATTTAAGAATTTGTGAAGCCTTATGGAAAGTTGTACCATTTTGCAGACCAGCAACGCGTGGGAGTGCTGTTGTGTGACACACTGTCACAGATTTGGGTTGTCAACCCATTTTCACATCAGCCATTCTGGTGTGCATTGGTGACAGCTCCTTGTGATGTTAATTTGCATTTCCCTGATGGCACGTGTGAGCCGGTGCTTATTGGTATCTGATCGAGTATTTTGTTCATTTTTCATTTGGGTCATTTGTCTCCTTGTTGCAGAGCTATGAAAGACTTTAATATATTTTGTGTATAGTCCTTTGTCAGATATCAACATTGCAAGTATCTTCTCTGTCTGGAGCTTGCTTATTTACATTCCCATGACCTTTGAGAGGTTTTGATTTTAATGAAGTCCAATGTATTATTTTTTCTTTTATACTTAATGCTTTCTGTGTCCTTTCTGAAAACTACTTTTTTATTCCAGGTTTGCAAAGATGTTATCCTATGCTTCTGTCTAGTATAGTCTTTATAGTTTTAGCTCTTACATCTATTGTCATTCAAATTAATTTTTGTGTTTGGTGTGAGGTAGAGGTCAAGGCCGTCTGTTTCCCTGTATATGCATGCGACTGTTCTAGCACCATTTGTCTTTATGCCAATAACAAACGTCCTCAGTTGCTGTAGATTTTAGACTTAAGTCTTTCAGTCAGGTACCATAATAATTCAATATCTTTGGCTATTCTGGGTTCATTTTGTCTCCTTATAAATTTTAGAATGGATTTGTTAATCTCTACCCCACCCCCCAAATCCTGCTAAGATTTTCATTGGGCTTCTACTGGATTGATAAATCGTTTGGGAAGGATTTTGGAAGACATTTTGATAATATTGGATCATCTAATCCATGAACATGCTGTATCTCTCCACGTGTCTTGGTCCTCTGTAGTTCTTCTTAGTGAAGTTTTATTATTTGTTTATTTGTGCATCTATTATTTAATTTATTCTTAATTTTTTGCCTGTTAGCCTTAATAGATTGCTTTCTAAATTTTATTTTCCATTTCTTCACTGCCAGTGTATAGAAAGAGTCCATTTTTGTTCATCGATTTTGCATATTAAGACATTGCTAAAGCCACAGATGATTTCTAGTAGGTTTTGTGTGGGTGGGTGTGTGTTTTAATAGATTTTCCCAAGTACACAATAATATCATCTACAAATAATGAGAGTTTGGATTTACTGGGCACTCTTTCTGCCTTTGATTTCTTTTTTCTTCCGTTATTGAACTGGCTGGCACCTCCCATAGATGTGGAATGGAAATGGTGAGAGCAGATGGCAAGAGGAAAGCCCTTAATCTTTCACTTCTAGCTCTAGGGTTTTCATGGATTCCCTTTATTAGGGCTGAGCAGATTCTCTTTTACTAGCTTGCCATTTTTTTAATGAGTGGTGGTAAATTCTATAACACGTTTTTTGTGAATCTATTGAAATGATCAAATGATTTTTTTCTCCTTTATTCTGTTAATATGTTGATTTACATTTACTGATTTTTGTGTATTGAACTAACATTGCGTTTTGGGGGAAAATTCTACTTGGTCATGAGTTATCATCCTTTGTATAAAGTACTATGTTCAATTATATACTGCCGTATTCAATGTAGCAATGTTTTTTAGGGTTGTCAGTTATGGGTGTTGAATATGACTGCCTGGTATAAGGTACAGCCAAATTAAGAATTTCTTTTAGACTCCTCTGGTTTCTGTCGATGAACTCATTTGGGCATTATTTGTTTTAGATCAACACAAGGATTCTTTGTGCATGAAATATAATTGAATATGTATATCTAATTATTTTTCAGGTTACCAATAATGGCTAAGCTATATATTGGAGAGCCCAACATTTTCTTTGAACTGAAATAGAAGAGGCCTTAATTTTTGTTTGTCACTTTCTTTTTCCTTAGTATTACTATTCAATCAAAGACATTTCTGTTGGAGGAATGTGTATTTGTTATGGCCATGCTAGCAGCTGCCCATGGGATGAAACTACAAAGGTGAGTTCTAGTATTTTACAGTTTATTAAAACTTTGAAAAAGAAGTTATAGCTATAGTGTTTGCCTTACTGTGTTTCATTCAAGTCAGACATTGAAAGGTATAAAATTATGTTGCAAGAAATATTTTTCAGCTTATTTAACTGGTTTCATTTTTTTGAACAATTTTATTCCACTTTCTTTGGAGGATCTATTTCTCTCTTTTTGTTTTCCTGGTATGTCCAGCACAAAGCAGATTTTTTTTTTTCCCATCATGATAAGCATACTCTTTAATCTCTATCACCTATTTCATCCATCCCTCCCTTTCTTGGTTTGTCTCTGTCTCTCTCTCTCTCTCTCTCTTTTTTTTTTTACCTTTGCTCATTTGTTTTGTTTCTTAAATTCTACATATGAGCAAGATCATATGGTATTTGTTTTTCTCTGGCTGACTTATTTCACTTGGTGTTATACTCTAGCTCCATCCATGTTGCAAAAGGAAAGATTTCATTCTTTTTTATGGCTGAATAATATTCCATTGTATAGATACATAGCACTTCTTCTTTATTCATTCACCTATTGATGGACACTTGGGCTGCTTCCATAGTTTGGCTATTGTAAATAATGCTGCAATAAACATAGGGTGTGAGTATCCTTTGAATAAGCATTTTTTAATTTATTGGGTGAATACCCAGTAGTGTAATTGCTGGATCATAGGTAGTTCTATCTTTAACTTTTTTTTTAATAAAGATTTTTTATTTATTTGACAGAGATAGAGACAGCCAGCGAGAGAGGGAACACAAGCAGGGGGAGTGGGAGAGGAAGAAGCAGGCTCATAGCAGAAGAGCCTGATGTGGGGCTCAATCCCAGAACACCGGGATCACGCCCTGAGCTGAAGGCAGATGCTTAACTGCTGTGCCAACCAGGCGCCCCTCTATCTTTAACTTTTTTTTTTTTTTTTAAAGATTTTATTTATTTATTCGACAGAGATAGAGACAGCCAGCGAGAGAGGGGAACACAAGCAGGGGGAGTGGGAGAGGAAGAAGCAGGCTCATAGCAGAAGAGCCTTGTGGGGCTCGATCCCATAACGCCAGGATCACGCCCTGAGCCGAAGGCAGACGCTTAACCGCTGCGCCACCCAGGCGCCCCTATCTTTAACTTTTTAAGCACCCTCCATACTGTTTTCCACAGTGGCTGCACAAGTTTACATTCCCACCAATATTGCAAGAGGGTTCCTCTTTCTCTGCATCCCCGCCAACACAGGATGTTTCTTGTGTTGTTGATTTTAGCCATTCTGACATGTATGAGGTGATATCTCACTGTAGTTTTGATTTGCATTTCCCTGATGATCAGTGATGTTGAGTATCTTTTCATGTGTCTATTAGCCATCTGGATGTCTTCTTTGGAAAAATATCTGTTCGTGTCTTCTGCCCATTTTTTAATTGGATTATTTGTTTTTTGGGTGTTGAGTTGTATCAGTTTTGTATATATTTTAGATACCAACTCTTTATTGGATATGTCATTTGCAAATGTCTTCTTCCATTAAGTAGGCTGCCTTTTAGTTTTGTTGATTGTTTCCTTTGCTGTGCAGAAGTTTTTATTTTGATGTAATCCCAATAGTTTATTTTTGCTTTTATTTCCCTTGCCTCAGGAAACATATCTAGAAAAATGTTACTATGGTCTATGTCAGAGAAATTACTGCATGTGCTCTCCTCAAGGATTTTTGTGGTGTCAGGTCTCACATTGGGTCTTTAATCCATTTGGAGTTTATTTTTGTGTACGATGAAGAAAGTGATCCAGTTTCATTCTTTTGCATGTAGCTGACCAGTTTTCCTAAAACCATTTGTTGAAGATACTGTCTTTTTTCCATTGTATATCCATTCCTCCTTTGTCAAAGATTAATTGACCATACAATTGTGAGTTTATTTCTTGGTTTTCTGTTCCATTCCATTGATCTATATGTCTGTTTTTTAATGCCAGTACCATACTGTCTTAATTACTACCATTTTGTAATATAACTTGAAATCTGGAATTGTGAGACCTCTAGTTTTGTTTTTCACTTTCAAGATTGTTTTGGCTGTTTGAGGTCTTTAACGGTTCCACACAAAGTGTAGGGTTGTTTGTTCTAATTTGTGAAAAATGCTGTTGGTATTTTGATAGGGACTGCATTAAATCTGTAGATTTCTGTGGGTGATATCGACATTTTAACAACATTTCTTCCTCCAATCCATGAGTATGAAATTTCTTTCCACTTTTTGGTGTCATCTTGAATTTCTTTCATCAGTGTTTTATTGTTTTCAGAGTATAGGTCTTTCACCTCTTTGATTAGGTTTACTCCTAGATGTTTTATTGCTTTGGTGCAGTTGTAAATGGGATTGCTTTCTTACTTTCCCTTTCTGCTGCTTCATTATTACTCTATGGCAAGGCAACAGATTTCTGTACATTATTTAGTATCCTGCAACTTCACTGAGTCCATTGATTAGTTCTAGTAGTCTTTTGGTGGAGTCTTTGGTGTTTTCCATATATAGTAACAAGTCATCTGCAAATAGTGAGAGCTTTACTTCTTCCTTACCAATTTGGATGCCTTTTATTTCTTTTTTTGTTTAGAAGATGTATTTCTAATTAGGTATTTACTATGAATTTTTTTGTGTTAACCGTAACATAAAATTTACCATTTTAACCATTTTCAGGTACACAATCTGGTGGCCTTATGATCTTCGAAACTCTTTTCTCTATAAGACTGACAAGCAAAAACCATGCACAGCTATAAACTATGCTTGCATTTTTTTAAAAGAATGGCTCCCCATTTTCTCCCTCTTCCATGTTTTTGATACTAAATCAAGAGAAAATCAAGTTTACCCATTTTAGCATAATACTAAGTGAATAATATGACACCCTGTCTCCTCTTATATGAAGCAACTTGTTATTTTCCCCCCAGTCTTTGTACTTCTCTGACTCTTGATTGATTTTCCTCTTTTGAGGCTGAAACCTAGGAAGAACAGGAAGGTTATTAATAGGAGCTTATAAACCCTGAATATCAGTGCATCTTATTTGGAAAACTTTTTGTTCATGAACCCATTCTATTTTGAGTTTTGTTTTATTCCTCCTCACTTCTGTTTGTAACCAGGTCATGTGTGTATATTTTTCTCTATAATCAATGCCTCTATGCTTTGTTGGAGCCATATGTCCTCAGGTGTACCGTTAGGCTGGATATGGGACTGTGATCAGTTCTTTTAAAAATAAAGTTACGAAAAATATACAGGTTAATTTCCAAATGTCATTTTGTCTTCCCCATTTCTAGAAACTACAGTGTCAGTGTGAGCATAACACCTGCGGAGAGAGTTGCAGTAGGTGCTGTCCTGGGTACCACCAGCAGCCCTGGAGGCCCGGCACCATTTCTGCTGGGAACACTTGCGAAAGTAGGTCCCCTGAGGATGGAAGGATGCAGTGCTTTTCCTTCTTAATATGCTTATCTTGATGATGACTTAACATTGTGACTAGTGCGTAGCTTGTTTTCTTAAGTATTCGAAGGGTTCCCAAAGTTACATATTACCTGAATACGATTTAAAGTATTAAGGCCCACCTGTATATTTAGAGGTTTGCTATTTTATCTCGGGTTGCTCTTCCCATAGATAAATGTATTCTTTATTAATTTGGGTTTAATTTTTAAGTAGACCATATATTCACATGATTCCAACATCCACCTATATATAAAAAATATGTAATGAAAGTATTACTTCCACTCTATTTCCATCCTTCCCACTTCTTACTATTTCTTACTATGTTCTTCCTGAAATTTTTATGCAAACAAAGCGTACATCAATATGTTCCTACCCCCATCGTAGTTCGTACATAGAACCTGACAAGCTATGCATGTCTTTCTACACATCACTTTTATATTTAACAGTATGTCTTGAAAATCTTTCCATGTTAGCAATTATGAAAGGCTGTCCTTATTTTTTAAATTTATTTGTGTGTGTTTTTTTAATTCCAGTATAAGTAACACACACTGTCATGTTAGTTTCAGGTGTATAATGTAGTGTTTCAACAATTCTGTACATTCATGACTCAGTGGTCCTCACGATGAGTGTGTCTTCATCCCTTTCCCCTGCTTCACCCACCCCCCCACCCACCACCCCTCTGGTCACCACCAGTTTGTTCTCTATTGAAATGCTGTTTTTATTTTTTTTCTTTCTTTCTTTTTTTTTTTAAAGATTTTATTTATTTATTTGACAGAGATAGAGACAGCCAGCGAGAGAGGGAACACAAGCAGGGGGAGTGGGAGAGGAAGAAGCAGGCTCATAGCAGAAGAGCCTGATGTGGGGCTCGATCCCATAACGCTGGGATCACGCCCTGAGCCGAAGGCAGACGCTTAACCGCTGTGCCACCCAGGCGCCCCTGAAATGCTGTTTTAAAACACAGTACCACTGAATTCCTTTAAATGGATACAATATAATTAAAATGGCTACGATCCATGGATAGTTCAGTTGTTCCCAGTCTTTCGTTAACACAAACAGCAATGTGATGTTTAAGCCTGTACACATCACTCATAAGTGCAGGTACTTCTGCGGGATTATGATCCCAGAAGGCAGGTCGAAGGGTCAAATGGGTGTGCATGTGTATAATGTGGATGACTACTCCCAATTGTCCCCCATAAGATTGCCCATATCCTATTCAATTTACTCATTCTGGAATTCTAATTTAATTTATGGCCATAGAAACTTAACTTAGGGAGGGAAGGGTTTTCTTTATATAGGACATAATAAATATAGTCATTGCTATGTTAAAATTCTCCTAGAATGTAATTGTCACAATAAAGCCCAAGACTGTTACTACGATGAAAATGTTGCAAATCAGAGGAGGAGTTTGAACGTTGCTGGACAGTTCCGAGGAGGGGGGGTTTGCATCAATTGCCTGCAGAACACCATGGGAATCAATTGTGAAACCTGTATTGATGGATATTACAGACCTTACAAGGTGAGAGTGAATTTGATTGCCTTTTCAATGTGGAAAAGAGATTTCACCGACGGTCAACTTCAATGTTGGAAACTCATTTCCTTTTGTAATATTTCCTTTATATTCTCATTCTGCTAGTAGCATTTTTCAGATATCCATTTCCTCCTCTATCTGTCCTATTTCCTTGCTCAGAGTAGGATGTTCACTTGTTATTTAACTTGGATTTGGGGCCCTACTGGCTGTGTAACCTTGGTTGTGTAATACTAACTGTGAAGAGTGACCAAAAACTATTGCAGCTGTATCTTGCCTGTAGGAAGGGTTCAGTCTGTCCTCGGCTGACCTAATATGTAGTTATCATCTGGCTCCCTGTGGAGGTCTGGTCTAGGTGATGCTTCTATGTGGCTGTGAGAGAGAGCTGAGCGAGGGGAGTCACGTGACCGTGGTCATGCGAAAGGGCAACACTCTGCTAATGATACTAGCAGCTGTCCCATCAAAAAATTGTTTGGGGCTTTCTGGCTTGAGCTCACATTATTTTCCTGAGACCTACACTCCCCGGGTATACAAAATCATTATAATAATCATATTTGAATAAAAAGCCAATACCTTGTCATTGGTTATTATTGTTGATATTATTGCGAATATTGCTATTAATTCTGGTAAGATAATCCAGGACAAACACTACCTTTCAGGTGTCCCCTTATGAAGACAACCCGTGTCGTCCCTGTGACTGTGACCCTTTCGGGTCCCTCAGTTCGGTCTGTATTAAAGATGAGCTCCAATCTGGCTTACACAAAGGTAAGTCTTTGATTCGTTTTTGTGCTTGAATTAATGTGTGTGTGTGTGTGTGTATGTGTGTGTGTGTGTGTGTGTGTGTAAGATTTGTACCTGGTGGAACTATCATCTTTGGATAGAAACTGGGTGATATGATTCTCTATTGATTCTTTTGTTTACAAAATACTTATCAAGCACTTACTGTGTGTCAGGCAATTTTTTAGGGCCCAGGAATATGTACTTGAGCAAGATGATCGAAATTCCTACTCACAGGCAGACACTCAACAAACAAGTACATGTGTAATATAACTCCGGGTAGTGATGAGTGCTGTGGGCATGAAGCAAAATTAGGAATTGTGATTGGAGGGAGATGGGGTGCAAAGAGGGCAATGTTGGGGTGATGAAATGACATTTGATCAGATAATTGAGCATTTGGTGAGAGAAGAAATAAGGCTCAGTTTAAAGCCATATGGGGAACACAGTAAATAGCAATCCCCCTATTTAGCTCTTAGAAGACACTCCCAAGGCTTTTGCATACATCATCTCACAAAGCAAACAAATTCTCCTGCTAACTTTGTAAATGTCAGATTGCTTTCTGTTTCAAAAACTGGCAAAGGACATGCAAATACCAGAATCTTCTGAAAAGGTTGCATCTGTTCAAAGACTTCTGTGACCTCATCAAATCCTCAGTCACTAGCAGTTAAAATGGATTTGATCAGCAGGGAAGGATGTGCCAAGGGTGGGGCCCAGCCACAATGCAGAGAGTAATTTACACAATTGAGTTAATCCTTACAAGTGACTGGTAATGGGATGCTAATGAGAATGAGGGTGCTGTTGATTGTAGTGAGAATTACCCTTGATTGGGTGCATTTTAAGAAATACATCATTTAAACATTCAACCATAGCAGATAGAAATTATTTAATGCATTTTAAAGGCAAGGAAACTGTAGCTCAGAGCAGTTAAGAAACTTGGCTGAGGTTACATAACTAGACAGTTTCAGAGCTGCCATTAAAAGCAGAGAGTGTTCATTGCCCTTTACCATTTCCCATGTGCTTTCAAAAAAAAAAAAAAAAGCTTTCTTTTGTGATACAGTTCACTACCATAGTATAATTCACCCATTTAAAGTATATGAGTCAATGTTTTTTGGTATATTTGGGTGCAACCATCAACACAGCCTACTGTGAGACCATTTCCATCATCCCATAAAGAAACCCCTTCCCCATTGGTAATCACTCCCCACTTCCCTCTATGCCCTCCGCCCCAGCCCTAGGAAACCACTGATCTACTTTCTGTCCATGGATTTGCTTATCCTGGGCGTTTCATATAAATAGAACCATACAATGTATGGTCTTTTGACACTGGCTTCTTTCACTTAGCATCAGGTGTTCAAGGTTTATCCATGCTGTAGTTTCCATTAGTCCTTTGGTCCTTTTTTTTTTTTTTTTTTTTTTTTTCTGAATACTACTGTATCGTGTTTGTACCACATTTTATACAGCCATTCATCAGTTGATGAGTATTTCATTTGTTTCCACTTTTTGGTTATTATGAATAATGCTGCTACAAACATTCACGTGTAACTTTTTTGTGGATATATGTTTTCATTGTTCTTAGGTAAATGGTTCAGAGTGGAATTGCTGGGTCATAGTGTAACATGCTTCATATTTTGACGAAGTGCCAAACTGGTTTCTTTTTTTGTTGTTTTTTAAAATTTTTTTTTAAATTCAATTAGCCAACATATAGTGCATCATTAGTTCCAGATGCAGCGTTCAATAATTTATTAGCTGTGTAGAGCAGCCAGCACTCACCACATCACGTGCCCTGCTTTCCAAAGTCACAGCACCATTTGACATTCCCTGCAGCCTCTGTTTTTCATGTCTGTTTTCTTTTTTTTAAACCAGGGGTCGACAAACTGTGGTCCGTGTGCTGTATCTGGCACCCCGCCTGTTCCTGTAAATAAAGCTTTATTGGAACAGAGCTATGCCCATCTGCTGCTGTATTCTGCGTGCTGCCCCAAGCAGTCAGGGCAGAGTTGAATAATTGTAACAGACATTCTTTGGTCACAAAGTTTGAACTAGTTCATCTTTGGCCATTTACAGAAATAGTTTGTGAACCCCTGCTTTAACCTGTTTACCCTCCTGCTGGGCCATCGCCATCCTTTTCTTCCCAGGGAAGCAGCCAGGTCAATGTCCATGCAAGGAAGGCTACGCAGGAGAAAAATGTGATCGCTGCCAATTTGGTTACAAGGCTTACCCAGCCTGCGTCCGCTGTGAGTGTAGTCGGGCCGGGAGCGTGAATGAGGACCCATGCTCAGAGCCTTGTCTCTGTAAGGTACGTGGGGGGGTTAAAGATGACCCTGAGTTTCCTTTGAGGTGTCCTAGGAAAGCAACACATTCCATAGACTCAGGCGATCAGTTCTTGAGCAAAGCAGCAAGGTTTAAGTACAACTTCGCTTCCCTACACCTTCCTGAGAAGCATGGTGTTCTGTCACAGTCTGTGTCCTTGGCCTTAGATGGGCACCCATCTGCTTTTTGGGTGCCTTCTGGGCAATGGCCATCTATTCCAGAGGTATTTCTGTGACTTCCAAGGTGAAACCAAATACTGCATTTCTTAGGCTTGGGCCATTACCCCTTCTCTGACATTCTGTTCCAGCTTAATGTTTAGGGGAGAATCAGGTAAATCCTAAATTTGTAGAAATGTTAATTAAAGGCAGATTTGTTATTTTGGATTTCTTTTAAAAAGGAATCAGACAATGATAAAAAACACAGTCATTGGGTACCAGCGAAGTGTGGGGGGTTTGCTATCTGATATTAATATCCATTTCCCCATAATAACTGTAATTTGTAGGACTTCCCATTATATCTTCTGTGCTTCTCCCCATGTAAGCAGCCTTAAGCACGTTATAAGTGACTGAAAATAAACTTGAGCATTTATTAATAAGACAAACAATTATATAGCCCTTCTCAGGTTTTAAAATTCTCGAAAGATCAGCAAAACTGGAAGATTTAGATCAAAGCAATATGAAAGAAGTCATTTCAATATAAATGACCTAGCTCTAGGATCCTGACCTTCATTCTTGAACACAAAATTGAGGGGTCATAATTTCGAAATATCTATCTGGAGATAATGACTTCATGAGGCTTTACATCCCCTTGGAGCATCTATTTATTTACCTGTTTCTCTGAATCACCAAGCCCCTATCTGGTTAATGTCACGTTCATGTCACTTTATTCTATCTACCTAGACACGCTGGTTTCGAAGTTAATCTTCTCTCTCCTCCATGCAGGAAAATGTCAAGGGAGACAATTGCGACCTCTGCAAGCCAGGATTCTATAACTTGAAGGAGAGAAACCCCGAGGGCTGCTCAGAGTGCTTCTGCTTTGGTGTTTCTGATGTCTGTGACAGCCTTTCTTGGTCCATCAGTCAGGTGAGCGTACCTTCCCTGAGCCCAGATTTAAGATTGTGCCATCTCTAATGAGCTCTCTGGGAGCTGTGCTCTAAAGCGCGGGGGCTGCCTTTCCCCATACGACTGCTCCCGGCCGTTTGGAATGACAGTGGCACAGATCAGAGGCAGCCCGCTACTAAGTGTCACAAAAGTGTCTCTCTTGGTCATGGGTTTGTTCCTATATACATTTCCCTAGCCAAACAATAGATGTCACGGTATTGTAAGATGTATTGTGGTTCCATTTCTTCTGTGGGGAAATGCATCTGGTTGTGGGGTCAGAGGTGAGATCTGGGACCCACTGCTCCACACTGGTCTCAGGCCAGGACGCACATTAGGAGATGACGTCATGCAGAATTTTCTAACTCAGAGAACCTGGTGAGGGTAGCAACAACAGCAAGTAACATAGGGATTATGAGGGCAGGCAGGGTATCCTCAGTTGTTCTGGGAATGGGGAGTCCTAGGGGGATGCCAAGTAATGGCACTGGGAGGCCAGTGTGATGGCCAGAGGTTAGGGAGGACCCAGGGCACAGGGCTCATCCATGGTATCCACTTGGCCCCCCCCAAGGCCAACTCGGGAGAGCTGAATTCAGGGTAGGGGGTTGCTAGTCCCTGGCTCTCCTTTCCTTCCCTCCCTCCCTCCCTGGCAGGCTGGTGAAGAGTGGGAGCAACATGGGTGAGGGAGTGGGAATCCCAATCAGTACCTGAGAATGAAGGTGAGCCCCTGTGACCACCATGCTGGGATGATGGCTTGTCATCTTCTTGTAGATGACAAATTAGGAGAATAGGATCTGGAGGTTATTTTTAATACACTTTTCAGCTTTTTGGTAAGAAGCAGGAAGCAATGATGAAGAAATCAGAGTTAGCCAAAGACATTTTGTTCAATGCATCTATTAAGGTCTTCGCTGTTTTTTTAATCTAAAATATATATCCGTGGCCTTGACAATTTCGCTCGCCTACTTGCTTATAATTGATCTGAGGACCTGGGGAGTGTTTGACTCATCCTCAGATTTTCTTGGTCCTTTGACAAGTAGAAGGGTCACGAGTCGTGTGGTTCTGGTGGCCACAATGTGTTAACTCGGTCCCTAGCTAAGCTCTCTGGGTCTGTTTCTTCATTGTAGGCATATTGGTTCTGGGCTGGCTGAAAGCTCAGAGGACTTCTATTTCATATTCTGAAATTCTGAATCTTTTTTTAAGGTGAAAGACATGTCTGGGTGGCTGGTCACCGACCTGATCAGTCCGAGCAAGATCCCATCTCAGCAAGACGCGCTGGGCGGACGCCATCAGATAAGCATCAACAACACCTCGGTCATGCGGAGGCTGACTTCCAAGTATTACTGGTCGGCCCCGGAAGCCTACCTCGGAAACAAGGTAGGGCCATCGCCAGAAGTGACATCTTGAGCAAAGATCTCAGAGCACATTAAGAAAGAACTTCTGTTGGCAATTTAAGTCGTCTCAGGGTCACTTGAGGGTTTGACAGATAATTATACAGCATTTACTTACACCTGACTCACACGGTCTTGCTTAGCCTTGGGTGACTTCATTACATCATTAAACCATGAACTTTGTTCTCCGCCACGTTGGTCATAGGCAGTCTGTTGTAGGAAGTCTTGTCCCCTCCTCCCATGACAGGCTCTCTACTTTCCTCTGCGTTCCTGGATCACTTGGGCCTCTGTGAGGCGCCGGGCGCATTCCTGCTTTGTTTAGTTAGCGCTGTACTTACCTTAGCCACAGAGCCCGGTAGAGGGCCTGGCACATAGAAGGCACTTGGGCAGGACAGGCTGGGTGTTGGGGCTGGGGTCTTGCCATTTTCATTATCAAGACAGACTGTTTCTCACTCAACGTTCGCATTTAGCAAAGATAGAATACTCCCCATTTTAAGAAAATGCAAAATGGTGATTCTACAAAGTGGAAATTTGGTTAATATGATTTAACCTGCTGTCGTCCCCTTCCTCTTCACCAATCATGCCATGTCTTTTTCTTTTTTTTCTTTTCTTTTCCTTTCTTTTCTTTTCTTTTCTTTTTCTTCTCTTTTCTCTTCTCTTCTCTTCTTTTCTTTCTTTTCTTTTCTTTTCATCTCTTTTCTTTTCTTTCCTTTTCTTTTCTTTTCTTCTTTTCTTTTTTATTTGCGACACAGACAGAGAGAGAAGAAGAGAGAGGGAGAGAGAGCACGAGCAGGGGGAAGGGGCAGAGGGAGAGAGAAAAGTGCACTCCTTGCTGAACAGGGAGCCCAACACGGGGCTCAATCCCAGGACCCCAGGATCATGACCTGAACCAAAGGCAGACGCTTACCCAACTGAGCCGCCCAGGCGCCCCCAATATTGCCACTTCTCTCCAGATTCCGATGATCTGAACATCTACTCAGTGGAATCTATCTCAGTGACTCGAGCTCTGTGCTCACTTTCCCTGTGCATTTGATTGTTTTGAAGTAATTGTATGTGTTTCATCGTAGCACAGGTCTTATAGCTTGGGAAGTTTCTATTTCATTTATTGGCTATATTTTAATTTTATAACCTATTTTATTTAGATTTAGGTTTAAGTAGTGTTTATTTTGAAAATGATTATTTCCCCCATCAGATTATAATCCGAGAAATGTGCTCTATTTATAATGTGATTTTATCACCAAAGGTCAATTATTTCTTTTTCTGTTAAGATCACTTTTCCAATTTTATGGTGCAAAGACTGGATTCTGAACCTGATATTGTTGTCACACACCTGTCACGAAGAAAATCTCCATTTTACATGAAAGGATATGACCAGGAAGAAAAGCCTTTAGTCCTTCTTTCAGCTGATGAGTCATGTTCCTTATTGTTCTCCTACAAGCAGGGCAATGAGATCAGAATGTTGAGATTATCATCATGGATCTAAATCCTAAATCCTACATGATTGAAGTGAAACACACGTCCCCTGTGTGATTCACAGAAGTTGACGCTTACTCCCCTTGGGCTCTCTAAGAGGAGTACCTCTTTCTTCTGTACATTTAAATCACAGCCTGCATTTTTGTAATATTGGTTAAATAACATATTCATATAATATGCTTTCTTTTCACTGCCTTACTGTGGACTTCCTTATGTACCATGGCCACTTGGACACCTTGCAGCCGGGTTGCTTCCCAAAGGGTCCTGGCCACCACTTCCTCTTACTGAGGGGCTGTGGTCATGGGCCCTCTGTGGTCACTCTTGCTTACCTGTTTCAGCTGACTGCGTTTGGTGGCTTCCTCAAGTACACGGTGTCTTATGATATTCCCGTGGAGACAGTGGATGGCGACCTCATGTCTCACGCTGATGTTATCATTAAGGTAGTTGCTTTCACGTTGTTTTGCTGTAGAGTGGAAGGGCTTAGCTGGGTGACAGTTTACAACTCCGTGTGGCAAGGAGCACATGGTCAAGTGGCTGTTCAGCAGGCCTTTGCCTCGTCTGGACACCACCAAGACTGAGTGTGACATTTCTCTTTGGGCCCATTTCTGGAATTGCCTCAGGACAGCACATGCGTCTCTTCCCTCAATCCCCGGAGCTGATCCATCTTTTCACATTAAAAAGGGAGACAGGAGTTTGCTCTGACGTTGGAAGTACCCCGTCGGCCCTTTGAGTCCCTCTGTCTCCTCCTGCCACATTGCCTCCCACATGTGCTTAGGCAGCAGTGCTTGGCAGTGTGGGGACGGGAGATGGATTGCCATTTTTTTCCTCAGCCACTGTCCCTAATCCTGTATCCTCACTCCCCTCCTCCCCCATCTCTCAAAGACCCAGCTCAGCTTCACCAGAAATTTTCCCAAAGGTAAGAAACCGCTTCCGGTTCTAGTCTGCAGTGTCTACCCCCCTCCACTGGCACCTTTATTTTTTTATTTTTTTAAGATTTTATTTATTCGAGAGATGGAGAGAGAGAGAGAGGGAAGAAGTGGGGGAGGGGCAAAAGGAGAGAGAGAAGCAGCCTCCCTACTCAGCAGGGGCTCGATCCCAGAATCCTGGGATCATGACCTGAGCCAAAGGTAGACGTTTAACCGATGGAGCCACCCAGGCATCTCTCTCTCCTGGCATCTTTAATGATATGCACCCCCCTGTCTAGCCTGCAGCAAGTGGGAAAGTTGTGACATAAAGCATTTTTGTGAATGGCAATTTTATGGAAGGCTGAAGGTATCTTTATACACTTTTTCTACTTTTGCTCTTCAGTGAAAGATGAGGGGTGTTGGACTGGTTGCTTCGAGGAAAACCGTGGGCACAGACATGCTGTTTCTCTTCTGAGATCCCAGCACAGGACCCAGCCTTTAGCTTTACTATCTGAATCCCTCTGAGGGGAATGCAATGAAAGCATCTCTCCTCTGATCGTTCTGGTCCAAGAGTTACGACGCTATTACATATTTGCCCTGAGAACCGAAGCACAAATGAAAAGCCGTGTTGCTGAATATGAATTTGATTTTAGTTTTTGATCATGAAGTTGAATGACAAATATGTTTCCTCTTGTTTTAAATGTTAGGGAAATGGACTCACTTTAAGCACCCAGGCTGAGGGCCTGTCATTACAACCCTATGAAGAGTACTTGAACGTGGTCAGACTTGTGCCAGAGAACTTCCGAGATTTTAATAACAAAAGGGAGGTAGATCGCGACCAACTGATGACTGTCCTTGCCAACGTGACACATCTCTTGATTAGAGCCAACTACAATTCTGCAAAAATGGCTCTTTACAGGTGTGTATTGAAGGAGAGGGAAGCTCGTGCTGACAGTCCTCAATCTCGTCTTCATCTATTAATAATGATGTGTTTTCAGTGTAATGTATTTTGCTTTATTATTTTAAGAGCACAGCTAATGGAACTGGCTGTCTTGAAAATATTTTTACTACTATAATTTTAGCGAAGTTGTAAGAACAGTGGTCCATGACAAATGTGCCTCAGTAGATCGTCTTGACATCAGGATCAGGAACTTTCAGGGCGGTTTTCTGAGAAATGCCTGATAAGTTCACTATTGTCTGGACCACCATGCATCTGATTTTTACCCTCCTGATGTTAATGGTCGTAGATTTAATGGTTAATGGTCTATTTAAGGTAATGTTCCCATCCTTGGTCATGTTATTACTTCCAGAAGGTCAGTTTCTGGCAATGCCAGGCTAAGCGTGCACAGCTAAAGCAAACACAGAATTTAAGAACAATCTCAAGATAGGATGTTCAAGATAGGATGATTGAACGGGTTAGTTTTCCTGAAGTGCTTCAACTCAGACTGGGCAACATGAGACCCTTCCCACAGCTGTCTGGGCAACTGCTCTTCGTTGCACCAAATGTTGCAAAGGCCTTCCAGGGAATACTGATGGCTCTCAGAAATCATATTAGTGTGAAGATCTGTAGTTACTTACAAAAGTCACATCACCTTTTTGTTTAAACAAACTTTAAGAGTCCACCTTCATCAAGGTGTTAGATGTCATTGGCAGGTGGGCGCCTAAGTCACGTGCTGACCCCTATCTCTCGGTAGGTTGGATTCTGTCTCTTTGGATACAGCCAGCCCTAACGTTATAGACCTGGCACTGGCCACGGAGGTGGAGCACTGCGAATGTCCCCAAGGCTACGCAGGGATCTCCTGTGAGGTAAGCCGTCTCCTTCATCCCTTCCTATCTCCTTCCTTTTGTTCCTTCTTAAGCAGAAAAAAAGCACATTAAAGGTGACACAATGACCCGCACTTGAATTTTAACTTTAAAAACCTGTTTGGCAGAGTTTGGGGGGCTATAGGAATATTGGAAGTCAATGTTTAAGGCAATCTGGTGCCTCTTCGAGGGGGTCCTAGGAAACCTGGAAATGGCCTACTTCAGTCTTGCCCTCTTGCCTTAGTCAACCAGAAGGAAAGTTGCACTGCCCTTGCCGTAGTTTGCATTTCTAAGGAGCACTGAACTTGATTGTATCTGGACATTTACAAATCACCAGCGTGCCACCTAGAAAGCATGAGGCAAGCCAGGCCCGTTTAGAGACTTTTTATGGCCCCCAGCTACGTTAACTTAGGTGAGCTCCACTTCTCAAAGAAGTGCGTGAGAACGTGCTTGCAATCATTGGTAAAAGTAATCTGTTGCTAAAAAAATTTTCGAAGTATATTTTGAAACTATTTAGACATGAGTATTGATAATAACTCTCTCCTTCTGAGGACTTCCTATGGATTTGGCACAATCCTAACCTCTTTGTGTAGGAAAGAGCTAGAAGTAGTCATATCAGGTTCCAAGCTTCATCTGTGCCGTTAGCCGCCACATGGTCCTGCCTCTCCCGTGTTTATGAGTGACAATGATTAGGAACACTTGTCATTGGCTGTGAGTTTTGGGCCATCATTTTTACAAAGTAAGAACATTTAACTTATGATTTGTTTTTATGAATCTTTATCCATTATAAATTTTGCAGTTAATAAAGTTGGCCTGTGCTTCATGATATAGATTTTTAATTAAATATTTCTGTTTCTATTTTAAATATTTTACAGGGTTGTTTCTTTTCTGACCCCATGAACTTTTTTTTTTTTAGATCTAAGACATGTATTTTTAGGCCAAGGAAGCCTCTGTAGGACCTAAGTCCTGTGTGCTTATGGGATAAATGCCCTTAGGACTATCTCATAGTATGTGGGATGTGGGAATGGGCGGGCTGGCAGATGGAGAAGCCCGGGCAAGCTAGACCAGGAGGAGGCAGCAGTGAGCAGGTGCTGCTGGAGAACTCCAGGTCGGCTGGGTTCAGAGGAAAATGTGCTGATGTGCTTGGGATGAAGGCTCAAGGAAGAGTGCGAAGCTTAACACATAATTTTAAGTGTTTTTATCAGGCAGACGAACTCATTCTTTCATGAGAAGCTGACATAAGGAATCAGGCAGCTATTTGTGGGGCCTGGAATTCTTGAGAGCCCAGAAGCCACCACACAGACCCCCAGGCAGCTCCCGCTCAGTGCGCATCTGTAGGCTAGCCCATTGTCCTTGACGGGAGCGTGGTGCGTGGAGGTGTTAAGGGGACTTCCACAAGGTCACTGTGTATAAATGTATTTATATATTACTCATACAATGAAAATGCAATTTCAATATTTTTCACAAGAGTAAAAACCAGATCCACGCCCCTTGTCCTATGGCCCCATGGGTGTATGCTGGCCTCCAAAGTAATATTCCCCAGTCTGCACTCCAAGCATGTTTTATGTCTCGTGTGGCCCCGAGCGGCCCCGTGGCCACAGGTCTGGGAGGTGTGTATCCCCGGCTTTGAATCTTTCCACTGGCACAGTGGGCACGGGGTCTAACCACTCCACGTTCCAGGTTCCGTGTCTATAAATAGAGAGACTGGTTCTCAGCATCATCCTGAGAATGCCATGAATGATGGTCTGGGATGGCCCCCGCTCCTCCCAGGCAGGGGACAGTGTCCGTGAATACCACGGAAGGCACGCCTGTAATGCTTGCTCAATTCACCTGATGAAGTTTGACACGGACCTACACTCGAGCACTTGGATCTTACCCAAAAGAAAACAAAATCAAGTTGAGAGGAAAATGTCCTCTTGATTGAAACCCCGGTTGAGTGGCTGAGTGTCCCATGATTTCTCACACTACCGTGGCAGGGTACCTCGCAGGTGGATGCTGCGCCAGTGTAAAGCCGCTCGCTTTGGTGTGCGTGTTTCTACCTACAAAAAGAAATGAAGGAGGGCACCTGGGTGGCCCAGTCAGTTTGGCTTCCGACTTTCGATTTCTGCTCAGGTCATGAGATCGAGCCCCATGTAGTGGGGGGGTCTGCACTCAGTGGGGAGTCCGCTTGGGATTCTTTCCCTCTGCCTCTGCCCCTCCCCCTGCTCTTGCCCTCTCTCTCTCAAATAAATAAATCTTTTTAAAAGAAAAAAGAAATGAACTGGATTATGGTGATGGTTTCACAATTTGGTAAGTTTACTAAAAAAAATCATTGAACTATATCCTTAAAATGGGTGCATTTTTATGGCATGTAAATGATACCTCGATAAAGAAGTTTTGGGGGAAAAAGAAGTACTTTTCTCTCCTTGTAGAGAATGAAGCAGTTAATGTCCCTAACCTATTGACAAGAAGATGATCTGCGTGACATACTAGGTAGCCTTCCCCCGAGTGTGTCACCTGTCCTTCTCTTGCAGTCCTGCCTCCCTGGCTATTACCGCGTGGATGGAATACTCTTCGGAGGAATTTGTCAACCCTGTGAATGCCACGGCCATGCAGCTGAATGTGATATCCATGGTGTTTGCTTTGTGAGTTTGTTGCTAAAATCCCAAGCCCCCCCTCCTACCCATCCCATAGCCCTGTGCTGTGCAGAGTGGTTAAAAAAAAAATGCTTCCTCCATCGTAGATTATCCCAGCCCTTGTAGACCCCAAAGGAAATTCACGGACCTAAGTTCATGTATAATATGTTTCCTGCTTCCCCACCCCCACCACTCTTTTTTTGAAAAAAAGTTACTTTGGTTAAAATCGAAAAGGGATACATAATGTCATTGCAGGTTTTTTATTAGAACAGCAAATTACTTGATAAGAATAGAAAGCCATATAAAGGTAGAAAATATTATCCACTGATTAAAAAGGATCAGGTCTTTTAAATGAAAGTGCTCAAATTTCTTTAACGTATTACACAGTATGTCCTAAAAGGAATAATAAAACCTCTAATACACTCGTTCGTGCAATATATAATGCTTTATAGCTGTTAGCTTGGGTAAACTCTTCAAACAAGTGCTTCTTTCCTGCAACAGGATTTGAAACATGGCTTGACAAAAATGCAATTAATCTTGAGAATGAACTTTGGGGCAGATACAGGGCAAGACTTGTTCTTTAACTTCAATCAGGAATTCTTTTAGGCTCTTTTGCCTGGAAGCCAGGCCACACTCCTGGGTTCTAATGGATTTACTGCACAGAGATGGAGGGAATGCCTCTATTAATCGGCCGAGTCCTATCCACCATACAGGGAAATGTTCACGCTCTTTCCGAAAGAGATAGATTGAGTCCCAGGGCTAGGGAAAATTAATTATCAGACCCATGGAGAAGATCTAATCATGATGCCATAGATTGCTTATTCTCTCTAAAGCCTAGTTTTTCTTGATTCTTTAAGTAAAGCTTTCATTTTTTTCTTGGTTCCTTCCATCGTTCTGGAAAGCAAGTGTCTGTAGGAATTACATGAAGTGAGTTCTACGCCCACACTTGGTCCCTCAGGATCAGTTTCCCAGAGTCATATGAGGTTGTTGCTTTTTTTAACGCCTCTGCCTTTTCATTTGGGTTTGCAAGGCCAGCCTTCCAGGGGTGTCTGCCAACACTTGGGGGTGTTGGCAGGGTGGGATTGTGGCACCCATGGCTTTGGGTACAGGTAAGCCAAAAGGGTATTTGCACACCTTCTATTACTATGTCTTTACAAAAATATATGCTCTCATTAAAGTGAATATGCTAAGTAACAAGTGGCCTTTAAGTTCTAATTACAATAAATGATAATAATTTCTGTAATTAAAAAATGTTTGGAGATACTGTTCGATTTCCAGAAAGGCTACAAAAATAGGGCGAGTTCCTGCACAGCCTTCTCGCTGCTTCCCTGGTGCTCGCAGCTTCCATTACCAGAGCACGGTGATCAAAATGAAGAAATTCACACAGGTCCAATCTCATCAACAGAACTGTGGGTTTCACTCAGGTTTCATCAGAATTCCCACTCATGTCCCCTTTCCAGCCTCAAATCCAGAACCGCATTGCACTTGCGGCCTTGAATCTGCGACAGCTCCTACTTTTCCCTTGTCTTTCATGATGTGGCGCTTTTGAGGAGCCCTGGACATTCTCTGGAATGTCCTCAGCTAGAGCGTGTCTGTTCTCTCGTGATTAGCCTGAGGGTTTGCATTCTAGGCAAAAAGACGTGAAGGTCGCGTGGCCCCTCGGTGCACACCATCGAGGATGTTAGCCTGGGACACTGGGATGAGGCGCTGTCTGTCAGCTTTTCCCACTGTCAAATTATTAGTTTTACCTTTTTAAGTCATTCACATTTGAAGGGGCAAAAACAATAAAAATTTAGATTGGAATTTAAGGAAACATAAAAACTTGGTAGCATCATTTATCTGTATCATCTAACTTTGCTTTTTTTTCTTTTTCTATTGTATTTTAAAATGAAACCTTTGAATTCTCCCCTTTGGATAGCCATTTCTAGTCCTGGCCTTGTACGTAGCCGTCGAGCTTCCAGGAGTCAACTCCTGACACACAGGTTATAAGAGAGAAGGTTCCAGTTGTTCTTAGTACCCTACCTATCTTTTTCTTTTTTCTTTCTTTTTCTTTTTTTTTTCTAAAGAGTGGTTTTAGGTTTATAGCAAAATCTAGAGGAGGGTGTAGGGATTTCTTGTATATCTCTGCCCCCACGCACGCACAGCCTCCCACATTACCAACAGCCCCCACCTTCACCAGAGGGACGCCTTGGTGCCGCGGAACCCACATTGACACATCATAACCCCCAAAGTCCAGGGTTTACATTAGCCCCTGTTCTCTGAGCTCCTTCTGCTCTTCTCCCAAGGAGAGACCAGTTTTCTTTCTTCGAAAAGAGAAGAGCCTAAAAGGCAGTTGTGTATCTTGGACCCTCATGTTTCTTCTTTTTCATTCAAGAGAAAATGTTTTTCCTTCTGAGGAGATGAGCATTCTTCTCCCTCACATACCAGCTCCACCAACAGGGCTGGTCACTTAAAGGGATGGTGACCCAAGAAAGCATTGAGACAGATTTTGTAGGGTTTTTTTTTTTGTTTTTTTTGTTTTTGTTTTTTTTTTTTTTTAGCAGAACCAAGTAATGGCTTTCCCAAAGAGAAAGAAAACCCCATCTGGCCCTTCGAGCAAAGAAATCCTATCATAGATATTTTGCAAGTGGACATACTTAAATGTATATTAATGAAACAAGTTCTTTTGCATAAAATTTTAAGCTCAACCATATAGCCATTTCCCAAAGCCAGTTGCATTTTGAATTAATTTGGGTTAATTATCAAAATCAAGGTCATATAGGGGATGGGGAGGAAAAAGAAGAGTCTAAGACATTCTTACCAAAACGTCCCCTGAAGACCGCCACCTGCACATCACCCAGGAGTTTTTTAGAAATGCAGAACTCAGGTCCCACATCAGGCCTCCTGAATCAGCATTGACATTGAACCGTGGTGATCTGTAAACAATTCAAGTGTAAAAGCCCTGGTCTAGGATAACTCTACATAAAAACTGGTGAAAGCCTGGAGCACCTGAGTGGTGCAGTCTGGTTAAGCCTCTGACTCTTGGTTTTGGGGATGGGGAGGAAAAAGAAGAGTCTAAGACATTCTTACCAAAACGTCCCTTGAAGACCGCCACCTGCACATCACCCAGGAGTTTTTTAGAAATGCAGAACTCAGGTCCGACATCAGGCCTCCTGAATCAGCATTGACATTGAACCGTGGTGATCTGTAAACAATTCAAGTGTAAAAGCCCTGGTCTAGGATAACTCTACATAAAACTGGTGAAAGCCTGGAGCACCTGAGTGGTGCAGTCTGGTTAAGCCTCTGACTCTTGGTTTTGGCTCAGGTGGTGATCTCGGGGTCCTGGGATCAAGCCCCACGCCATCAGGTTCTGTGCTCAGTGCGAGTCTGTTTGCGATTCTCTCTCTTTCTCACTCGTGCTCTCACTCTCTCTCTAAAATAAATAAATAAATTAAAAAAAAAACTGGTAAAAGCCTGTTTAAAAGGATGTAATACAAATATTTATAGTCCCAAATTAAATTTAAATTTTAATTAAATTAAGTCCCAAGTTAAATTAAGTTTTCCTATGGGAAAACGTTTATCAACCTCAGGAATTATAGAAAAGTATGTAGTTTAGAAACTGGAAATATTATTTAAACTGTTGAATGAAAACTGGCCAATTAGTTCTATAAAATGAGTGGCTCTCAGAGAAGGGGGTAAAGGGAAGTGGGTGGCAAGGTGGACCCACAGGTGGGAGGTGGGGTGAATGAGTACGGGCAGGGTTGGGTAGAGATCACAGGAGAAAGCTCTGGGTGGCATCAGCTTTGGGGTGGGGGCCATGGGAGGACCTGGGGATACTGAGTCACGGGCCAGAGAGGAACTTGGGAAAGAATGTGGAGAAGAGGCTCAGCTTTGCCTTGAGCCACGTAACTGTCCTGATGCTCAGCCACGGTCCCTACGTGGCCCGCTGTGCCCATCCCGTTTCTCCTGCATACGTCCTGCATGCCTGATGCAGTGTCGTTGTGCTTTCTAAAGACATGTTTTCCATAAGGAAAGAAGCCTTTTATATTTTTCCCTGTGTTTATCATTTCTGATTCTCTTCAATCCTTGGTATAAATCCAGGATTTCATCTGGTTCCTGGTTCCTGCCTCCCGAAGAACCGTTTTTAGCATTTGTTTGGTGCAGGTCTGATGGCCAACAAATTCTCTCACATTTTGTTGACCTCAAAAAGGCTTTCTTTCACCTTCGAGTTGGAAAGAGATTTTTGTAGATTTTTTTTTTCAGTACTTGAAAGTTGTTCTGTTTGCTTATGGCTTGCGTCATTTCAAATGAAAATCAGTAGTAATTCCTATCCATGTGATTCTCTGGGTTGCCTTTTTCCCCTGTCTGATTTTTAAATTTTTCTCCTTACCAGTTACATTTGCTTTTTATTTGTTTGCTTCTTCTCAGATCTAGTAGTTATTATCCTGCATTTAAAAAAAAAACTCGGGGCGCCTGGGTGGCACAGTGGTTAAGCGTCTGCCTTCGGCTCAGGGCGTGATCCCGGCGTTATGGGATCGAGCCCCACATCAGGCTCTTCTGCAATGAGCCTGCTTCTTCCTCTCCCACTCCCCCTGCTTGTGTTCCCTCTCTCGCTGGCTGTCTCTATCTCTGTCGAATAAATAAATAAAATCTTTAAAAAANAAAAAAAAAAAAAAAAAAATAAAAAAATAAAAAAATAAAAAAAAAACTCATTTGGAAATCATTTTAAATGCATGAAAAAGTTGTAGGAAGAAAAATAGTACTCAGAGCACCCACCTTTTACCCAGATTCACCTTGTTGTTAACATTTCCCCATTTGCTGTGTTATTCTCATTATCTGTTTATCTAATCATAATGTTTTTTCTAAACCACTTGAGAATAAGTTACATATACTATGCTCATTTATCCCTAAATACTTCTGTGTGTATGTCCTGAGAATAAGGATTTTTTCTTCTATAACTACAGTATATTATCAACTTCAATAAATATAACTTTGGTATTCTACTTTTCCTTTTTTTAATAATAACTTTTTATTATGTTATATTAGTCACCATACAGTACATCCCAAGTTTTTGACGTAAAGTTCCATGATTCATTACTTGCGTATAACACCCAGTGCACCATGCAATACGTGCCCTCCTTACTACCCATCACTACTTTTTCTAATCTACCGTCCATTTTTCCATTTTGCCACTTGACTCCATTATGTCCTATAGTTTATAGCATTTTTCCCGCCATGACAGGCTCCCGTCGAGATCAGGTATCGCATTTTATTGTCAGGTCTCTCTAGTCTTCTTTAATCTGAAGTATTCCCACAGTGTTTCTTTATCTTTTAGGATAATGGCACCCTGAAGAACACAATTTTTCAAAATAAAATGCCCCTTATTTGGGGTTCTTCTCTTATTTGTCCATGAATGAATTCAGGTTATACCTTTCAGGCCAGAACCCTTCCTTAGTGGGGCTGTGGCCTTCTCAGGGGGAAGCCCACAGTGTCCACTGCCCCTCCTGGTGGTGTGAATTCTGATTACACATGCCAGCTATTGGTCAATTTCTCCACTATATATTTACTGTTCTTTTCTTCTGCGATTAATAAGCAGGGTGAGGGAGACACTTTAAGACCATGCAAGTATCATATCCATCATCAAATTCCCCCTGAGATTTAGCAGTCTCCGATGAGTCTTGCCCCACCAACGCTTACTATGAGGTCCTCCATGCTCCTTGGTTGGCACACAGCATTCTACTGTAAGCAAGAAGCCTCCTTTCTTACGTTTATTTAGGTGCCTACTTGTTATCTGTCTGGACTCATGGATTCCAAATTGTCCCAGATGTGACTAGCGGAAGCATACTCAGTAGTTTCTGATTGTGTGATGAATACTGTTCATTGCTAAGTTTCTGGATTTTGTTACTTTCCATGAAAGAACATCTGAGTTTGTTTGGGCAGGTCATTAAATGATCATAGGTCAGCTGCATTGTTTCAGTGTTTGTTTTTAAGTTTTGTTAGGGTGGGTCTACTGTAACTTCTAGTCTGGGGAAGTTGTAGCCCTCCTGCGAACGGGTTTTTCTTCTGGGATCTCTACTGGGTGCTCTGGGCGTTTAACAGACTCCCCACACTGGCTGGTTACAATTCTAGTCCCTGGGCTCTGCGCGAGTTCTTAATTTTCCAGCTAGCCGCATGGAGATGCACTCTACGCAGGAGAAGCTTGTATTCAGTAGCTGTTTGAAGGGGTTTCCTGTGCAGCCTTCTGGAGTTCTTATTCTGTGAAGCTCTGATTCTCTGCCCAAATTCTTGCAGTTCTAGTCTCCCCAAACTCAGATCTCTGTCTCCTCAACTCAACAAGAGCCCCCACACCCTGCTTGGGTCTCCCCTCTGCCCTGCCCACTTAAGCTCAGTGTCTCCAGGAAAAAGACATGTGATCCCGGGGTTTCATCCTGTCACCTCCCTTCTCTCACCTCTGTTGTCTAGCGTCTGAAAGAAGTTGTTCAGTATGTTTTTCCCAGTTTTCTAGTTCTTTCCTACAGAAGGGCAAGTCTGGTAGCAGATACTCCAACATGGGCAGAAGTGAAAGCTTCCCATGTATACAGATTATGCAAATTAAAATTTTCTATGAATCTGGAAACAGGCAACCCCTCCTTATGTAACAGGGTTTGGTGAATTGTTTGAGCTTTTCTTTTTTTTTTCCCCACCCTGACTTCAAGTTGTTTTTCGATGAATCAGAGAATCCTTTAAGGAAGCCTGAACTGAGTCTTCTGTTCATGCGTGTGTTCTAGGCATGTGAGCACAACACCACTGGGGACCACTGTGAGCAGTGCGCGCCCGGCTTCTATGGGCTGCCTTCCAGAGGGACTCCGGGGGACTGCCAGCGGTGTGCCTGCCCCCTCTCCACAGCCTCCAACAAGTAAGCGTGGCTCACCTACCAGTGGAGCCGGCCCAGCGTGGCCAGACTTTGTGTGAGAGGAGAGTGTGCTTACCCGGTGCTAATTAATTAGGATTAAAGATGGAAGGGTGAATTCTCTCTCTTTTTTTTATAATAATATTTTTTTATTATATTATGTTATTCACCATACAGTACATCCCTGGTTTCTGATGTAAAGTTCCATGATTCATTACTTGTGTATAACACCCAGTGCACCATGCAATACGTGCCCTCCTTACTACCCATCACCAGCCTATCCCATTCCCCCACCCCCCTCTCCTCTGAAGCCCTCAGTTTGTTTAAAAGGACAAGTTTGGTGTATTAAATTATATAAGAAAAGTTACATGATGGCAAGAAAGTGTACATACTTTGGTTCCTCTTGGCCTAATGTTGCTCATTAATTCTTTCAATGCACATCTGGTGTGCCTGCCAGCAGGCTAGGAGACTAGGGGACACAGAAACGAACACAACTTTGCTCCTGGCCTTAAGGCGTTTTTGGTATAACGACCAAAATATGTAAACAGGAGGCTCGTTGAAAATGGGCTGCGTTCATTTCAGGATTCAACCGCTATGTATCGAGTGCCTGCTGCACACTGAGTGTCGCGGTAGGCGCTCAAGTATCAGAGTGGTCACCCGTGGCTGCCGGGCCCACGGACGCCACCATGTGCTCGTGGCTGCAGTGGAGGTATGTCCACTGTCGGGAGGGTAGGAATCTACCAGGAAGCCCCTGATCTGAGGCGGGAAGGATGAAGGCCACAGAGAAGGGCGTTCTGCGTGGAAGGAACGGAGTGTGCCAAGTCTCGGTGCATCAGAGAGCAGGTCCCGTTTGCGGACTCACAGATGGTCCAGGAGCACAAGGCAGGAGGGGATGGAAGGAGCCAGGGATGCACAAGGCCTTGTTCCCATGCTGGGGCCTGTGTGTCCCGCAGGCCCGGGCTTGAAAACCTATTTCTCTCTCACGGGCTTACCCTTTAAGACTCTTCTTCCCTGCAGCCCAGAGAACTCCCCCATGGGGATTTTTATTTGAAATTCCACTGTATAAAACAAACACAACCAGGGCTACTCTGATGAAATTGTAGGGGCCCTCTAATTGCCCCCATACCTCCCTTCACAGGCCCCCCAAACCCAGGAATAGAGGTTGAGGGGACCTCAGTCAGCAGTTGGGGTCCTTTGAGGAATGTCGATGGGCTGTCACATGTAATCTAGAGCTCACTCTGGCCAGTGTGGGCAGGGCTCTGAGGCAGGCAGTCCCGTGACAGGGAACCCAGAGACAGGAGCACGGCTTGGCCAGGAAGAGCGTCAGAGGAGGCCTCCTGGAGGAGATGGTGGCTGAGTTGGGCACAGGGGATAAGGTGAACCCAGGCAGAGAGGGAAAGAAGCACCCTCTGGGCTGAAGGACAAGCAGGAGAGGGAGCAGGGAGCTTCCAGGGTCCAGGAAGGAGAGAGGCTTGTGAAGTGGGCTGCATGGTTGGGGGCTGGGATTCTGGAGTGAAGACCCATGGAACGTTTGTAAGGAGTGGTAAAATACAAGGATTTTAAATGTTTAGATATTCTGCCCCACCCACTGGAAAATTGTATTCATTTGTAATGTTTTGACAGTTTCAGCCCCACCTGCCACCTAGAGGATGGGGACGAAGTGGTCTGTGACCAGTGCGCCCCGGGATACTCAGGAGCTTGGTGCGAGAGGTACTCTGTCTGCATCACTCAAATGATTTCCAAAAGTTGCTTCAAACTTTTTTTAAAATTAATTATCAATGATATGTATTTCTTCTTAAATGTATAGATAAGTGTGATTTTAGAGTTTTGGTGTGTAATGATTATTTCACATAATTATAGAGAAAAACCAGTATGTCAATTAAAAAGCTGGTGTGAAAACTCCCCCGGGGAAATTTTCAAGAACAGCATTTGGGCTCCTTGAACTCATGTGAGTTCTCATCGATGACAATAGAAAAGAGTGAGGAGCCAGTGTTTACTGTGCACACATTGAAATATCCCATTACTCTGGATAGTTCCCTAGGTGAGGGGGGGTTTGATTTAATAGCTGTCTTCTGGTGCCCGAGAGCCAACATTGTCTTTTCCCACGTGTGAGTCTCAGTGCCCAGCTCTGGCTGAAGTCCGTGGGAGAGCCACATCGCACCCATGGCATGCAGGTCCAGCTGGCCTGGGGGCTGAGTGCACAACCCCTGGAATTTATGGCTTATTTGGGATACGCTCTCTGTCTTCACAACTAGTGAAGCAAATCTGAATGTCCCAACGTGCTGTTGCATTGCTTCCCAATAAACCTTATAGAAAAAAATTCCGTCTGATTTATTAACCATTCAGAGGATCCCTGGATGGTGGGAGTACTGTCTAGAGGAAGTGCATTCCTTTGGATCCCTCTTTCAATCTTTCATGCAGATGCGCAGACGGTTACTATGGAAACCCAACAGTGCCCGGGGAATCCTGTGTTCCGTGTGACTGCAGCGGCAATGTGGACCCCTTCGAGGAGGGTCACTGTGACTCCGTCACCGGAGAGTGCCTGAAATGCATTGGGAACACGGATGGCGCCCACTGCGAGAGGTGTGCTGACGGCTTCTATGGGGACGCCGTGACTGCCAAAAATTGCAGCGGTAAGTGTGGTGGCTGTGAAGTCAGAGTCCTTACTAGTGGCCATGTGAAGTCTCCATCTACTTACACGTGTCAGAAAGGGCTCAGCCTACGGGTTAACTTTATCTTGATCCGTGCTTTTGTTAATACCAGGGTAGACCCAAGACCTCACTCTTGCTGGTGTGCCTTGCCTTAGCTTAATCCTAGGTACAGAGCGGATCAGGTGGCCTGGAAAATACCGGTGCCCTTCCACTGGAGAAAGAAGTGGCTCATGATGGGGTGCTGGCATGCTCCCCGGGACCCGGCAAAGGCAGACTGGTCAGAGCCAGCAGTGTTTATGAGGGACGGGCTTAGGGGTCTCATGAGTCAGATGGGATTTCAAGATATGCAGTGGGAAATGGGAAGGCTCTCTACCTGGAGTCTGTTCTTGAACTCCTGACTCTCCCATTGCTCCACAGAGCTCTGCTTCCTTCCTTCCTCACATTATGTATCACTTAGGACCACTCACTGAAGAAAGCAGGCTTTCCTATACCCGAGATGATACACTTGTAGCCTTAGGGCTGATGTGGCCCTCAGATTCTTATGCAAAGAAGAGCTCTTGAAGGTGTGAAAGAGTAAAAATGGCAATTTTACATTATTTTAATAATTTCCTATGAATGCAGTCCTGCTATGCTATTACAACATGTGGACACAAGAGGGTGCTAGTGATACAGAAAAGGTATTTTCCCAGGCACACCTCCAGGGAGGGAAAAGGCTTGGTAGCATTGGGCCAGTCAGCTGGAGGCAGCACAGCCACCTTAATTGGTTATCACAGAAGGATAATTGTGATAACTGGCATTTGTGTAAAGCTTCAAAGTTTACGGAACGCTTTCACTATACTCATGTCGTTCCTTTTCATCTTTACTGCAAACCTTAATGATTCATTCCTTCGTTCATTAGCCGTTTATTAAGCATTTGTTACTTCCCAAGCACTGTGTTAAGTATCATCAGAGGACCTGGAAAAATTCTGGCCCAGATCCATCGGGGGGCTACCTGGGATGGAGTGGAGGCAAAGACGGATGTGGATCTCAGGCTGTGGAGTCTGACCTACGTGGGTTAGAGTTCGGGGTTGGTCACAATCAACTGTGTGACATTAGGCCAATTTATTAACCTCTCTGAGCCACTATTTCCTCATACATAAGATGGACATAGTTTTATATATACATATATATAATTATATATACATGCACACATTTATATATACACGAAGGCCTTTGTGAGAAGTAATTGGGTAAAAACTTAAAGTCTGGAAATGAATTAAATGATAGCTATTTTAAAAGTTAATAATAAAAACAGTGCTGTTTATTATTTTCCTGTGTTAATGCTGTCCAGTAGAAATGTAAATGACCCATGTAATTTTAAATTTTCTAGTCACCACATAAATAAAAAGATAAAGATGAAATGTATTGTAGTAATACACCTTATTTTACCCAGTTATAAAAGTAATATTTTGTCATGTAATCACATTTTGAAAGTATTAATGAGATATTTGCTTTCCTTTTTAATGTTGAGTCTTCAAAATTCAGTGCATGTTTTATAGCTTATTTTAATTAGGATGCTAAATTTTCATAAGAAACTCTTGATCTGTATTTAGATTAGTTGCAAAGCGGAATTTACATACCCAAGTTGTTCAAATGTATTCAAAAATTTTTCATCATGACCAAAAAAATCATTTTCCTTTATAATTGTATCTACATTGACAAAACTGCTTCCATATTTTGTGTAGATAGTAGACCTTGGTGATGAGCAGAGGTGGGGGTGGAGGGTCAGAACAGACAGGATTTGGGTCTGGATCCGAGTCGCTGGCCCAGGTCTTAGTTTAAGTGACCTTAGAGATGGTGTTCGCCTGTTGCATCTGCAGGGGTCAGGAGCCCTGTGCATGCAGTGTTGGGCTGATGGGACTGGCAGCCCTGCAGGGCGATGAATGACCGTCCCTGGCATTTGCACAAAGCTCTGTAGGGGCCCAGGAGAGTGTGGGGCTGCCTCTGGAAGAAATGCCCTTGATGTGAGTCTTGAAGGGTAGAAATGCCCCATGGGCTGACAAGTGGTGGGAAAGTGTCGTCCAAGCCCAACATGCAGAGTCTGGAAAGAGTGTGCTACCACGTGAAAGGCAGAGTCCGGCCAGGGGAGGAGCCATGGCTCACAGGTGGAAAGCAGGTCACATCTGGTGTGGACAGCGCTGGCCTGCCGAGGCTGCGCCGTCTGTCCCTGACTCCAGGTCACTGGAACAGGGGCGGGGCCCCATTCCTGATCGTAGATCAGACCAGATCTATGTTGGACAGCCAGTCTGGAACCACTGCAGAGGACAGAGTGGACTAGAGAAGAGACAAGGCCAGAAAAGAAATTTGCTGGAAAAGTTAATGGGGGTTTCCAATAAAAGCCTTTGTAATGGGGGTAAAGGTGAAGATAGAAACTAGAAACTAGAAACTCTCAGGGTGACTGGGGGGCTCAGTCAGTTGAGCATCCAGCTCTTGATTTCAGCTCGGGCCTTAATCTCAGGGTTGTGAGATCGAGACCCAGGTTAAGCCCAGCATCGAGCCCCACCTCAGGTTCCGTGCTCAGTGGGGAGCCTGCTTGGGATTCTCTCTCTCCTTCTCCCTTTGCCCCTCCCTACCTCTCTCTCTCTTTCTCTCTATTAATAAATCAATCTTAACAAGAAAAGAAACTAGAAAATCTCTATGTTGACTGGAGTTTGTGGGGGAGCAGGGGTCAGGTAGGCAGGGCTGGGGTCTGGGTTCAGGCTGGTGGCCAGGCAGCTGGACTGGGTATAGACTGACACTGTCCAGGCTCTTTCTAGTTGCCAAGCATTTACAAGTTTTATTTTTTCTCATTTCCTCTTCCCCGCCCCCCAGCTTTGATGAGACGAATTCTTATTATTTCTGGATATTTCACTAGAAATCCTCTCAGGCCTGTAATAGGATCCCTCCTATGGACTTTCCAGAGGCCCTGCATGTGAATATACTACTATATGTTACTAGGTTAACCTCAGTGAAAGTGTCAGTATTCAATATGGCTGACACGGGAATTCCTAGGGGTTAGTTGGGGGGCATTTGGACATTCAGACGAGCAGAATTAGCGAAGAAATGGAGCCCAGAGAACCGTCAGCTTCGGTGTGGTAATGGATGTGGTGCATGTGGAATGGGTTGTCCAGGGCAGCAAGGGAGCAACCGAGAGAGGGAGAGGTTGTAGGGACCCCACCAAGCTCTCCTGTTAAAGGAACCTTATATGAAATAAGTTAAGGGGTTATAATTTTTATATTGTGGGGTTTTATATTCTCTAATGAGAATCAAAATACATGTAAAACACCTAGCCATCAGTTACTGGCAACTATTTTAAATTAATATTATTTACAGCAAACACTTTTTTTTAAAGATTTTATTTATTTATTTATTTGAGAGAAAGAGCGAGATCGCGAGCTGGGGGGGGAAGGGCAGAGGGAGAGGGCGAAGCGGACTCCCCGCTGAGCAGGGAGCCCTACACAGGGCTCAATCCGGATCGCAGACCCCAGGGTCATGACTTGAGCTGAAGTCAGGGGCTTAACCGACTGAGCCACCCGGGCGCCCCTACAGCAAACAATTTTTTAGTAATAATTACTATTTACCATTAGAATTGTTATCATAGAAGGACAAGTACAAATAGCTGTGTGACCTGTGGCAAATGACATCATCTCTCTAATTTCAGATTTCACACTGAAAAAGAGAGAACGTTATAGTGCTTCCCTCCTCAGTTTGTAATGAAGGTTCAATGAAATATACTGGATTGTGACCCAGGCGCAGACAGTCCAATAAATACGATTTATCATTGTCAATATTTTGTGGTGATTATACAGTGAACGTTGACTTTTCCCCCAAGCAGGGGAAGCTTTAAATGAGATGGGGGGGGGGTAGGTAGGGCACCAGAGGGAGAGACACAGGAAGGAGGGAGGAAACCAGAGGTTGCCCCTCACCTCAGTTCAAGAGGGAGGGAGTGGCTATGGGGCCCATCTCTCAGGAAGACACAGCCAGATGAAGACCCAGAATGTGCTCTTTGAATTTGCTCCTGGACGTCCTAGGAGACGCCTCAGAAGGAGCGATTTTAGCAGCCACGAGGCAGGAGGGGAAAGCTGAATGGGAAGGTGCTAAGGGCAAGGGAGGGCCACAGGGAGATGGGACTTCGGATAGACGACAGTTAAGCGTGTGTGTGTGTGTGTGTGTGTGTGTGTGTGCGCGTGCATGTGAGTAAACGTGAGTGTGACGCTTTCTACGGGGGACAACTGAGAATAGTTGGATGCTGCGGAGTGTTTGACAATCCAGGTTTTATTTAGCAATGGCGAGGCCAGCCAAGGCCAGGAGGAGGGGACAGGGGACGCACAAGGCACTGGGGGTGGGGGAGGGGGGTATTCAGGAAGCCCCCAGGTTGGTCAGGAGGGGAGATGTGGGCTACAGCCTTTGTTGTGGTTTCCTCAGGAAGGAAAGGGCAAGGCCGGGTAAAGGAGTTTAGGATCATCGGTCACTTGGAATGGAATAATTTCAGCAGGCTCTGGGGCCGGGGAGCTGTCCCTGGTGGTCTGATGCATGGCCCTGGGGTGAGAGGTCAGAGGGATAGTGGAAGTGAAGCCCAAAGGAAGGAGAGGGCCCAGTAGGAAGGCCTTTGTGGGTGTGGGCTCTGGATGGGGTTGTTTGCATATGAAAGGAGTTCTGGCATGAAAGCTATTCACTCCCTCTAGAAACTGACCAGCCTTGGCAAGGGCAGTCTGTCCAGGGTCAACAAGGCCCCACCAGGAGGCATGTTTAACAGGAAAGTGAGTTGAGTGTTCAAAGGTAAGCTAGAGGAATGGGCAGTGGTGAGCGGGCCCCTAGCACTTCCCCAGCCTCCTGCAGGGGGAATCCTAGATGGTCCACTTACACCAGGGAGCGCACCGCAGCTGTCTTGGACCTAGTGCCTTTCTGAGGCAGAATTCCACTGCCTTGCTTCTTTTTTTTTTTTTTTTTTTTTTTTTAAAGNGAAGAGCCTGATGTGGGGCTCGATCCCATAACGCCGGGATCACGCCCTGAGCCGAAGGCAGACGCTTAACCGCTGTGCCACCCAGGCGCCCCTCCACTGCCTTGCTTCTGATTCTCAGCCTTCCAGCATCCCCCACAGCTCTGCTCCCTGCAGATGGCTGCCACAGGGAGCGTGCTTGGGTTTGAGAGAGTTTGTGGAGTTTTCCTCCTCTTTTCTTACATCATTATAGCATACGACAGAACACGCACATTTCCCGAGTCCAAGCGCTCCAAGATAGTGTGCATTTCGGGGTATTTGGTCAGTGAGCTTTTAAATATTTTCTATGACGTCCCTATTGATAGCTGTGCTATAAATATCAATTAAACATTTCAGGAGCCATTAAATTGTATCACTTTGCAAAGGTGGGGGACTTCGTAGTTTCGAACACCAGCATTATAACCGTAGATAAGACTGAAATGTGTGGCCTGAGGGTGAGTATATTGGAACTACAGGTGACTCACGACTTAGAACAGGGAACTGTTTTACATTAAACTATGAAATGTAATCTTAACTATTTAGATTGTTATAACTGAGCTTTAAAATACTAAATACATACATGATTGGAATGAGAGCAGATAGGTAAATTGATTTTGAAATCTCCACTGCATGTCTTTTATGAAAATTCTTGATAAACATTGGTGGCTCGTTTTTACAATTTCAAGGAATTCATGAAATTGGTTAAGATCGTTTCCTAATTGTTATCTTAACAGCTTCAGTGGTTTTTCTGTGTGATGGCTCCTGCCACCAACCCTGGGTTGGCTTGCTCTTCGGAAAAGTACTGTATTTAAAGTTATTGCAAAGTAATTTTTTCTTGTAGTTTTATGATTTGAAACATGAATGTTTAACATTTTTCCTTTGGGGATTAAGGGCTCTTCCTACAACCATACCCAGAAATGGGCACAAATATGTCTCTTGTGTGTGTGTTAGCCTGTGAGTGCCATGGAAAAGGCTCCCTGTCTGATGTCTGCCATCTTGAGACTGGACTCTGTGACTGCAAACCCCACGTGACTGGACGGCAGTGTGACCAGTGCTTGGTAAGATGCCCACTGGCGGTTGTGGTCAGTGATGTCTATAATCGATTCCTTGACCTTGGTGCAAATGAAATGGACTTCATGACCGCCAAAAGAGCTACTGCCCCAAACACCCAGTGAATGCCAGGTGTCCTGACCTACAGAGTTTGTATTCTGTTCACAAAGGACGGCAGTGATGTCATGAACACTTTATGATTCTATGAAACATCGATGTTTGATTTGGGCAACATGCTTGTCAGTGTTAGTGGCTAACTGAAATGTACTTTGGCTCCCACGCTCCCGCCCCTCCTGTGAACCAGCCTGGCTATTACGGGCTGGACGCGGGGCTCGGGTGCCTGCCCTGTAACTGCAGCACGTCAGGCTCCGTGTCAGATGACTGCACCCAGGAAGGCCGGTGTCACTGCGTCCCGGGCGTCGCTGGGGAGAAGTGCGACAGGTGTGCACGTGGCTTCTATGCCTACGAGGACGGTGGCTGTACACGTAAGCTCCAGAGCTCCTTATCTGAGACTTTACAGTGATTTCCAGACTTTTCTCTGAGCTCTCCTTTGACTTCTAATTCTGTTAAGTTCCTTTACTTTTTCTCTTTTTAACATGTAGGAATTCATACCTTTTCTCTGTTTCCTGATCCTTATGCTTAATTCGTCCGTATTCTCTGGTCAGGCTTTACTCACTGTGGGGACTTGGATGAATTACTTCACTTAGCTCTAGTTTCCTCATCTGTAAAATAGAGAAGCTAGTTATAGTTTCCATCCAGAAGTTACTTCTCATGTTGGGCGTAGAGTCCTTACCATTTGGCACACAATAAATGCTCCATAAATCCCGGCCGTGTCTGCTCTTCTCACCTATTTCTATTTCTCTGTCCTCATTACCCCTTTTCTCACAACACCTCTCAACAAGGAGGAACAGCCCCCTCCCGAGAGGCATGGACAGGTCTTGGGAATCACGAGGTCTCTGTTAGGAACTAGAAGGATGGTTTAGATAATTAATCAAAGGGAGTGAACCTGTAACATTGATGGCACGGTGGTCCCGATGCCTAACAATGCCGTGTGTCTCCGTTGTAGCCTGTGACTGTGCTCACACACAGCACACTTGTCACCCGGAATCGGGGGAGTGTATCTGCCCTCCTCACACTCGGGGTGCCGCCTGTGACGAATGTGAGGACGGATACTGGGGCCACGACCTCGAGCTCGGATGCCAGGTACGTACGGCCACCTGCACCTTCTTAACTGGGATGGGAAGCCCTTGGATGGAGCAAGTGTCACTCCTTCTCTTTCATCCGTGCACTTGACCTTGACCTGCTGAACGGCTCCACGGCTTATATTTAAAACTCAGTACGGGTTCAGGCATCCGGGTGGAAGAAGCAGCCGCCCTAAAGCTCAGTATTCTAAGTTTTCTTCAAGAACCCAGCTGCGGAATTGATGGTTTGGTGACGTTATTTAGCGCCCTTTACACGTACCCTGCCATGTGCACGATCTTCCAGGGGGGCAGGAGTCACTTTATTGGGGGTTATAGCCAGTCTTCAACGGTTCTATTTTCAGTGTAGCTTTCCTCAGTTGAACTTGGATATGGTTTGCGTCTTAAAAACAGACTTGACTTTGACTTGTAAGATGCTGCTGCTGGGTTGACTGTCAGGTCACAGGGTCAGCCCCGTGTGCATGTGCCCAGGGATGTCCGGCCTGGCAGATGCTGCCTCCTGTTGGCTCGCGGCAAAGTGAATCCATGTGCAATAGTGATGGAGACCCACGTATTTGCATAATGTGCCCACAGTTTATGTTCTCCTGCAATCCCAACATGTGTACAGTATGCAAATGTAAAAGATACCTATTTATTGAGTGAGTTTGTCTTGCCAGGCCTGCAACTGCAGTGGTGTTGGGTCGGCCAGGCCCGGGTGCGATGCGCTCACCGGCCATTGCCAATGTAAGCCTGGCTTCGGTGGGCCGAACTGTCATCAGTGCTCCCTGGGGTACAGAGGCTTTCCAGACTGTGTAGCCTGTGACTGTGACCTGCGAGGGACATCGGCAGATACCTGTGATGAGGAACGGGGTCTGTGCAGCTGTGCAGAGGAAACCGGCAGCTGCTCTTGCAAGGTAACGGCCCTCGGCGTTCCGCTCTCTCCCCATCTCACACTCATCACTATGACTTTGGGGCTTTTAACTATTTAAATCAGGGGCACCTGAGTGGCTCAGCCGTTAAGCGTCTGCCTTTGGCTCAGGTCATGATCCCAGGGTCCTGGGATGGAGTCCCACGTTGGGCTCCCTGCTCAGTGGGGAGCCTGCTTCTCCCTCCCTTCCCCTCTTCTGCACGCTCTTTCTGTCAAATAAATAGTGAAATCTTTAACCATTGAAATCAGCAGCTAGGATTTAGACACTTTCATAGTAGTCCTCACTACCTTCTAGGTTTGAGTTTAAATTCTGTGTATACTCTTCTAGAACAATGGATGATTCTTTTAATGGAACTCTTACTGGTTATTACGAGTGTCAGATGATAGAACTGAATCAAAGAACACTCTTGAGTTCTCTGTCAGGTGTCCCAGTCGGCTGAGCAGCCAGTCTATCTTGAGTATACAGTTAAAATAGATAACGCAGGGCTTCAAGAAGATTTGTGATTTGGGGCGCCTGGGTGAGGTGTGCGACCCTTGATTTCGGCTCCGGTCGTGATCTCAGGGTGGTGAGAGGGAGCCTCAGGTTGGGCTCCACTCTGGGCATGGAGCCTGCCTGGGATTCTCTCTCTCCCTCTGCCCCCCCCCCATTTTTTAAAAAATATAAATAAATAAAAGAAGATTTGTGATTTTCTAACTGGTAAGTAATTATTCTTTTGTATGTGCTGGCCAGAATGAAGGAAATTCGTGTTTTTTATTTTCCCGGCATGTAAGAATTCGACATCATGCTTAATTCCGTGTATTTCCACTGGTTTCCCCATTGTGCTTTGTTATTAGGAGGTCATTGGCTGCCTCCTCTGGTCCTTTTCCAGGTGCTGGTGAGACGGAAGAGAGAGAGTAGTGGGCGGATTACTGACTAGGGGTGAGGAAGGGAAAGCTCATGCTGATACCATGGCCTGGGAGTAATGGAAACATCAGGGAACGTATTTTTGGCTTACGCATCGGCGATAGCAGTTTTCATTACAGACGTCAGAACAGGAGGGCCTGCCTTACTGATCACCCGGTTGGTGGCCTGCCACCTGCCCAGTCATCAGAGTCACCTGGGGCCTCAGGGTGGCGTCTCGGGTTCGCTCCAGGAAGGCTCATCAGGCCGTCTATATATTCCCAAAGCTCCCGGGATGATTCTGATGCTTGGCCGCATTTGGGAATCACTGACGGTGCCCAGGAGAGTGGGTGTTCGTGGAGGTTAGGGAGCTTGCCTAGGGAAACAGCGGCTTCAGGGACGTCTGTGGGTCCAAAATTATTTTCGTGTTTTATTTCATTTCTGTTCAGAAACCGTGTCCCTTTTTTTCAGGTAAAAATAAGCAAGTCTATTGCTTTCTCTCCTTTAGGAAAATGTGTTTGGTCTTCGTTGCAGCAAGTGTCGAGCTGGCGCTTACGGCCTCCGTGCTGACGACCCTCTGGGATGTGCCCCCTGCTTCTGCTTCGGGCTGTCACAAGCCTGCTCGGAGCTGCAGGGTTATGTGAGGACACCAGTAAGTCACACACGTGGGAATGTGCTGTTTGTAAACCGTCTCTCCCCACCCCCCGCCCCCATGGAAGTTGGGTGACCGTAGGGGAGATAGACTTTCAATGTTGCTCTTACAGCTTCAGAAATTGCAGGAAGCTAATCTGGGTTCGTTATGAATCTGAGCTCTGCTTCTGCCTTCCGAGGAAATACATGAAGCTGGAACTGAAGGCCCTCGGGGTGGCTCCTGAGCTAATCTATCAAAATCTTTACTTGGAGAGAAGATAAAACTGCAACACACAACAGTTTCCTTCCTATAACTGAATCCTGCCCCAATAGAGCAATAGTTTGGCCCTAAATGCGCTAGTGTAAAACACACGCAGTTTTCCTAGTAACCCAGATGTTGGCGTTGGAAGGCAATGTCTGTTACTCCCATTTTCACACTGAAGCTCTCTCGTCTGTGAAACAGTAGTGGAGTCTGACGAATCAGAGGTGAGGAGTGAATTCGTGCTCTCAGGTCTGTTGTTCTTCCCTTCCATGACCAGGTAACGCTGGGCGGAGGGCAGCCCCTCCTGCGTGTGGTTTCTCAGAGCAACCTCCAGGGCACGACCGAGGGGGTGTATTACCAGGCCCCTGACGTCCTCCTGGACGCCGTGACTGTCAGGCGACATGTCCACGCAGAGCCGTTTTACTGGAGGCTGCCAGACCAGTTCCAGGGAGACCAGGTGAGGCCACCACCCGGCCCAGAGCCGGTCCGCGTTTCCCAGAGGACACAGGTGTCACTTGAAATCACGATGGACTGTGTTAGCCGACCATTAACCGAGGTGGATAGTCCCTCTTCTAAGTGGGGTAGAGAAGTTTAACACTGAAAAAATCCAATTTAAGTTTAACACTTAAAAAATTAAATTTTCATTTGAAAGTCTTTTAGGGGCACCTGGCTAGCTCAGTCAGAAGAGCATGCAACTCGATCTCAGGGTCATGAGTTCGAGCCCCATGTTGTGTATAGAGATTACTTAAAAAAAAAAAATCTTAAAAAAATGTAAAAAATCAAATCAAATTATTTTTCTCCTTCCTCATGCAGTCCTTCAACAGACATTTTTCATTTTTATTAATACAAGCTCAGGTGCTGAGGTTCTCTCAACAAATCGATACTCATTTATGGGGAAAGTAAAAACCTACTAAAACAGGGTATTGAAGGCATCACTTACATTTTTGTTTAAATAACCATCGGAATCTATGTGTGAAATCTTACCCAGATCTTTAAAATGCGCCAATATGTATCCAGTGTTCCCAGAGCTCTAGGTCCTTTTAAAGTCAAAGGAGCCTGAAAGTAATCAGGGCCATTACCACACTGACTTGTCACTTTGCCCTGACCCCCATCGGTACCGCAGAGAGGAAGCTCTGGTAGGGGATGTCTGTGGCCTTGATGGGTGGGGGGGCTTCACGGTGTAGCCTCCTCCCCAGGCTCACTGAGTTATGCACCTTAAATATGTACAGCTTTTTACGTGCCAGACATCCCTCAATAAAAATTATTTTAAAAACTTAAAAAAAAAAGCCCTATGGCTTGAGTCAACCTAAAAATCCATAATTAAGTAGAATTAAAAAGACACAAATTCCAGACAACCGATTCCACCCATGTGATGTATTTTTAAGGCACAGGACTTCTTGCCAATGGCAGCAGGCTTTTATGAAATAGTTTGAAACCAGGGCCATGTCCGAGAGTAAACCATTTACGATTCTGTAGCTCCTGGCCTACGGTGGCAGCCTGAAGTACAGCGTGGCCTTCTATTCTTCCGACGGCTTCGGCGCCTTCAACCTCGAGCCCCAAGTGCTCCTCAAAGGGGGCCGGACCAGAAAGCAAGTCATTTATGTGGACGTGCCGGCCCCGGAGAACGGAGTGCGACAAGAGCAGGAAGTGGGAATGAAGGAGGTGAGGCTGTCGGCCTTCCCACGGGCCCCTTCACGGTGTGGGGTTAGCTCTGGACGCCGCCAATACGAGAGGGACGACCCGGGGATCAGGATTCCCGTGGGCTTATTAGCAAGATTTGTAAAAGCAATTCACATCCCATATACGAGGCTTATGTACCCTTGGTGCAAATTGCATCTTAAATCCTTCCTTGTGGTACCCAAGTCTCCATCTGTGTGGAGGTGATGGTGCGAAGGCTCTAGACTTATTTGGGTCTGGCAAGTGTGTGCGGACTCTGGGCAGTCGGCAGTGCGGCTGGTCCTGCACAGGTGACACCTGTCCGCCCCTATGTGAGGCTGGCCCCGCTGCGGCCCCGGGAGGTGACAGGAGAGCTTCCTCGGTTCCACTCGCTGTCATGCACGGGACGGGGCTCCCTTCCGGAGAAATTTATTAAAAAATGACTAAGTTCATAAGCCTCTGAGGATTTGTAATCTGAATATAATTGAATGTATTTCTCATCCACAGAATTTTTGGAAGTATTTTAACTCCGTTTCTGAAAAACCTGTCACACGCTCCGATTTTATGTCTGTTCTGAGCAACATTGAGTACATCCTCATCAAAGCATCTTACGGTCAAGGATTACAGCAAAGCAGGTACTCAGAACCTTCTAAAATATAAAACTTTTTTTATTTGAAATCAAACTAAAGAGATTTGATTCACCCATATTACGTCCTATCTTTATGAGTGTGTGTGTGTGTGTAATAAATATAATATTTGGTTCCTTACCAAAACTTTACTAAACATTAATATGATGAAATGTGTGGAAAATGACTTAGATTATCCATCCTCCAATTAATGTGGATACAAAATATAAGTACATAATGGTGATATCTTAGATGAGGATAAAATGTAAACAAAACGAAACAAAAGAAGTTCTGTCTTCTGCCCTTAAATTTCAACGACATTTCTTTGTCATGACACATCAAGAAGGCCGTCAGCTGCTCATTTCGTCCTTACCCCACAAAGGAAGCCACTAGATTATGGCCCAGCTAGTACTTCAGGAGTTCTTTCAGGCGTGCTTTGTGTAATATTTTTAAGTCCTAACATGTGGGCTGGGCCCATCACTGGGTACTGACAGGACTAATGTGCTCTTCCACGTTCCCTTTATAATCGGGTAGGAGCTACTCCCCAACGGGCAGGAAAGCTCTGGTTTAATGTATGTGCAAATTCATTAGGTAATGTGCTAGATTTCTAGAAAGTGTCTTTCTCAACATTTATGTTACCTCTCACACTTCTTAACGGTTTCACAGAATCTCAAATATTTCAATGGAGGTTGGCAGGAAGGCTGGAGAGTTGCACCCGGGACAGAAGGCGGCGTCTCTCTTAGAGAAGTGTGTCTGTCCTCCTGGCACAGCTGGATTCTCGTGTCAGGTAGGGAGACTGAGGTTAAAATCCATTACCTGTAATGATGTACTGTACGTTGGCTAATTGAATTTAAATTTAAAAAAAAATCCATTACCTGGTTCTGAGCTGAAATAGGCTTGTTAGAGCAACTCCCAAGTGATGATCAGAGTTTGTATGAATTATACAAGTTTTCTCTTCAAAAAAATTTAATTGTGGTTAAATATTGCATAAACAAACTTTAGGGTCCTAACCATTTTGAAGTGTATCGTTCAGTAGTGCTAAGTACATTCACATCGTTGTACAACCAATCTCCAGGATCCTTCATCTTGCAAATCTAAAACTCTATACCTATTAAACACTGACTCCCCAGTCTCCCTCCCCCACAGCCCCTGGCAATCACCATTCTACTCTCGGTCTTAGCGAATTCGACTATTCTGGGTCTTCATTTAAGTGGAATCACGCGGTATTTCTCACTTATGACTGGCTAGCCTAATGTCTTCAAGGTTCATCCATGTTGTAGCATGTATCAGAATTCGCTTCCTTCTGAAGGCTGAATAATATTCCATTGTATGTATATACCACATTTTGTTAATTCATCCATCAATGGACGCTTGGGCTGACCCTTGGCCTGCCATGAATACAGCTATACACGTATCTCACCAAGACCCTGATTGCAGTTCTTTGGGGTTTGTGCTCAAAAGAATTGCTAGGTCATGTGGTAATTCTGTTTTCATCTTTTTGAGTAGCTGCCATACTGCTTCCCACAGCACTGCCCCATTTTATATTCCCACCGGCAATGCACAAGTGTTCCACTTTTTCTACATTCTTGCCAACTCTGATTATTTTCTGTTTTTTCATAGAGTTATCTTAGTGGGTGTGAGGTGGCATCCCATCGTAGTTTTGATTTGCAGTTCCCTAATGGTCGATGTCGAGCATCTCTTCAGCTGCTTATCAGCCTATGTATCTTCTTTGGACAAATGTTTATTCAAGTTGTGACACTGTGATTTATAAGAAGAAATCGATATTTGGTCTTCATTCCCCTGTTTCCTAGCACAGTGTTCTTAAATACTCAGAATTTTCTAAGTGATGAGATCTATAAAAGTGTCTTTTGTTATGTTCATGAGGTGACTTTTGAAAAGTGCCTAGATCATCTAAGGAGGGAGGCTGGTCACCAAAAGAACCAACCATTTGGTTGGAGGACTTTCAGTCTTACCCCCAGACCTCAGGGGAGAGGGAAGGGGCTGGAGGTTGAATCAGTTGCCAGGGACCAATGATCTGAATCATACCTATGTAAGGAAGACTCCATAAAAACTGAAAGGGAGTTCAGAGAGCTCCCTGGTTGGTGAACACATGGCATGCCTAGAGAGGGCAGGGAGGCTCCAAGACCCCTTCCCCTTCCCTTGCCCTGGGCATCTCTCCCACCTGGTTATTCCTGAGTTACATCCTTTTATAAGAAACTAGTGCCGTAGGAACTAGAATGTTTCCCTGAGTTCTGAGCTCTACTCTAGCAAATTAATCAAACCCAAGGAGGGGGTCATTGGAACCTCCAATCTATAGCCAGTTGTCAGAAGCACAGGCAACAGTCTGGACTTGTGATTGGCATCTGTACTCGGAGGGTAGGGCCAGTCTTCTAGAACTGAGCCCTTAACCTGTGAGATCAGATGCTATCTCTGGGTAGGTAGTATCAGAATTAATTGTGGGACCTCCAGCTGGTGTCCAAACATTGCTTGGTGTGGGGGGAAGAAACACCGGCACAACAGAACCGGTGGCAGAATATATTGATCAGAAGTGGTGATCAGAGGTAGAACTGGTGTCAGAATCATTACAGGTCCTCTGTCCATTGTTTAATCATGTTTCTTCGTTTCCTTTTGCATGTGCTCAGGACTGTGCACCTGGTTACCACAGGGGGAGGCTCCCGCCAGATGGGAGCCAAGGACCCCGCCCGCTGCTTGCCCCTTGTGTGCCCTGCATTTGCAACAACCACAGTGATGCCTGTGATCCCGAAACTGGGAAGTGTCTGGTAGGTTGGTTCGTGCGGGTTCTCGGAGGAGGGAGTGAGCCTTTGAATTTCTGCTCCGGAGTCCTATACAGTTCCTGGTTTAGAGCCTAAGCTTAACTAAATGTAATACACACATTTAGAAAGGCTTCAGAAAGGTTCGGCTAAGAGTTAGACAGTTGTTAGTGCAAAATCTTTTATAAGTCTTAGTTTCATGAATTTGTGGGCATCAATTTGGGGGTTAAGTATACTTGCAGTATTGGTGATTGTAGTCAAACCAGGTGATAGATGTCATAGGATTGGGAGGGTCACCTGTGGGTCTTAAAATAACTTAATGCCCATATTGCAAATTTATTTCTCTCCTTGCATTTAAAAAAAATATTGACTGTCTTGGATGTCTTAGTATGCATTTGCTTCTCAGCCACCTTTCCCTTATTAAGAGACAAAATTCAAAATTTGAGGATGTAACTGGCTTTATTGAGTGATTCACGCATGGGGCAACATCCCATCTATCAAGTTGGGGGGGCTCTGAGGAGCTGTACAAAATAGAAATTTTTGGGGGGAGGAGGGTGGGGCAAGGAGGCTATTGGCAAAAAGAAAGGATTGTTCCGGGCAAGATTACTTTCCCACAGAGGGGAGGGCAGGGGTCTTTTTAGGTGGCTGACCTCATTTTCCTTTTCAGGAATGAAGGGCCTATGTGACAGGTTACCTCACTGATGCTGATCAGAAAACCCCTGACTGGTTAAATACATTTCTGGGGGAGGTTGAAACTGTAGTTAGGCTATGTATTAGCCCCGGTTTGGTGTCTTGGCCTAAGTGCTGCCATGTTGGGCCTGTGGTTTTCTTTTTAACACCCTAGACCAAGATTGGTCTCAGGAACATAAGGAGAACTGTGGTCATTGAAAAGGAACAAGTGGCCCAGATGGAAGGCTTGTGGCCTTGACTGAGTTCAAGCTCTTGTGTCTGTGATTTTGCTTAAGTTGACAAGGCCTTACTGATAACCTAGAATAATCTGATATTCTTTCCCTACTCTGGAATTTTTTTTTTTTTTTTTTTTTAGTAACTCTTGTAGAAACACTGGTTACTTGCATAAATTGTGCCAAGACTAACTCACGTCGGGTAAAATATCTCAATGAAGGGAAATGAGCTACCCGCCAAGAAAGACACCCCTGGAGGCTTACAGGTCCTGGATGCGGCCTAGTCACAGGGAATAGGATGGGGGAATTAGGGCAGCAGGCTCCCCACGGGCCTGAGGCCCCTCTAGAGCTGTCTTCTTCTATTTGGATGCATTTTTCATCTGTGGAATTGAAAGGTCACTTCCGCTGGGGACACTGGCAGAACTACGGCAGTGTGCAGGCGAATTTGGAAACTGGAGCACAGCGTGGTTTTCCTACCTTAAAAAGCTACGTGTTAACCTTTGCTGACTCCATTATATAGGTGGAATTAAAGAATTATTCCAGTCATACCAGGTAAAGTGGTCTTAATGAAGATGCAGATAGCTACAACACTATTAAAAAAATGTATTCACTTTAATCAGCTCATGCTCCAGGCAAAAAGTCCTAATAGAGAAAATGAGAAAATCTCATTTAAGGATTTAAGGAGAATTGATTTCAGGCAACTTAAATCGAGATGCAATTAGCTGGGAAGGTCCCTTGACCAGTCGTGGGGACAAAGGTCTCATGGACACTTAAAGAAGTTGATCAATTCTTTCATGCTTCATCTTCCCTTGGTGGGCTATTTTAATGAGATTAAGTACTCCTAGGATGTTAAATTATTACCCTGCCTTCCCTGGCCCAAATCCACCAGAACAAAGTTCCAAGATCAGCAGCTGACCTGTTGATTCGTACCCAAGAAAGAACACAGCCTGTGTATCCCAGTCCAGGAAGGACTATGGCCAGGAGTCTCCCTAGCATCAACAAAGAGCGCTGTGGGACAGTTCCCATCCTGGGGGGAGAGGCTGGCCAGATGTTACCTTGACACAAGAGCTCTCAGCTGGACCTGTAACAGTTCACAGTACACAACAGTGGATACATCTGCTGCAAGACGGCTTACGTCTGAACTACAACAGCACGCCAAGCAGTTATTTAATGAACATTTACACACCTCCAGCCATGGGAAGCTCACTCCCACAGCGGCTCAGCTCATCTTTGGGCAGCCCTGGTTATTCCTGGAATTGGTGCACTTCTAATCTTTGGAGCCACTGAGACAAACCACTAAGTCAAGATTATGCCTGAAAAATGGCAGTATCTTTTTTTTAAAATTTTTTTTATTATATTATGTTAGTCACCATACAGTACAATCCCCTGGTTTTTGATGTAAAGTTCAATGACTCATTACTTGCGTATAACACCCAGTGCACCATGCAATACGTGCCCTCCTTACTACCCATCACCAGCCTATCCCATTCCCCCACCCCCCTCCCCTCTGAAGCCCTCAGTTTGTTTCTCAGAGTCCATAGTCTCTCATGCTTCATTCCCCCTTCTGATTACCCCCCTTTCTTTATCCCTTTCTTCCCCTACTGATCTTCCTAGTTCTTATATTCCATAGATGAGAGAAATCATATGATAATTGTCTTTCTCTGCTCGACTTATTTCACTTAGCGTTATCTCCCCCAGTGCCGTCCATGTTGCAGCAAATGTTGGGCAATTGTTCTTTCTGATAGCTGAGTAATATTCTATTGTATATATGGACCATAACTTCTTAATCCAGTCATCTGTTGAAGGGCATCTCTGTTCGTTCCACGATTTAGCTATTGTGGACAATGCTGGTATGAACATTGGGGTGCACATGTCCCTTCTCTTCACTACGTCTGTATCTTTGGGGTAAACACCCAGTAGTGCAATGGCTGAGTCATAGAGTAGCTCAATTTTTAACTTTTTAAGGGACCTCCACACTGTTTTCCAGAGTGGCTGTACCAACTTGCATTCCCACCAACAATGTAGGAGGGATCCCCTTTCTCCACATCCTCTCCAGCAATTGTTGTTTCTTGCCTTGTCTACCCTTGCCATTCTAACTGGCGTAAGGTGGTATCTCAGTGTGGTTTTGATTTGAATTTCCCTGATGGCTAATGATTTTGAACATTTTTCATGTGTCTGTTAGCCATTTGTATGTCATCATTGGAAAAGTGTCTGTTCATATCTTCTGCCCATTTTATGATTTGTTTATTTGTTTCTCGTGTATTGAGTTTGAGAAGTTCTTTGTAGATCTTGGATACCAGTCTTTTATCTGTAGTGTCCTTTGCAAGTATCTACTCCCATTCCGTGGGCTGCCTCTTAGTTTTTTTGACTGTTTCCTTGGCTGTGCAGAAGCTTTTTATCTTGATGAAGTCCCACAAGTTCATTTTCTCTTTTGTGTCTCTTGCCTTTGGAGATGTGTCATGAAAAAGGTTGCTTTGGCCTATGTCGTAGAGGTTGTGCCTATGTCCTCTAGGATTTTGATGGATTCCTGTCTCACATCGAGGTCTTTCATCCATTTGGAGTTTATCTTTGTGTATGGTGTGAGAGAGTGGTCAAGTTTCATTCTTTTGCATGTAGCTGTCCAATTTTCCCAGCACCATTTATTGAAGAGACTGTCTTTTTTCCACCGGATGTTTTTTCCTGCTTTATCAAAGATTAGTTGCCCAAAGAGCCGAGGGTCCATTTCTGGGTTCTCTATTCTGTTCCATTGGTCGATGTGTCTGTTTTTGTGCCAGTACCATGCTGTCTTTGTGATCACAGCTTTGTAGTACAGCTCGAAATCCGGCATTGTGATGCCCCCAGCTTTGTTTTTCCTTTTCAACAGTTCCTTGGAGATTCGGGGCCTTTTCTGGTTCCATACAAATTTAAGTTTTCCATCTTTTTATGTCTTCCTCAATGTCTTTCAAGAGTGATTTATAGTTTATAGAATATAGGTCCTTTCTCTGGGTAGTATGGACATTTTAACTATGTTAATTCTTCCAATCCATGAGCATGGAATATTTTTCCATCTTTTTATGTCTTCCTCAATATCTTTCAAAAGTGATCTATAGTTTCTAGGATATAGGTCCTTTACGTCTCTGGTTAAGTTAATTCCAAGGTAACGCATGGTTTTTGGTGTTATTGTAAATGGGATGGATTCCCTAGCTTCTCTTTCTTCAGTCTCATTATTCGTGTATAGAAATGCAACTGATTTCTGACCATTGATTTTGTATCCCGCCACCTTACTGAATTGTTCTATAACTTCTAATAGTTTGGGAGTGGATTCCTTTGGGTTTTCCATATAGAGTATCATGTCATCTGCAAAGAGAGACCAGTTTGACTTTTTCTTTGCCGATTTGGATACCTTTGACCCTTTTTGTTGTCTGATTGCTGTTGCAAGGACTTCTAGTACTATGTTGAATAATAGTGGCGAGAGTGGGGCATCCTTGTCGTGTTCCTGATCTTAAGGGAAAGGCTTCCAGCTTTTCCCCATTGAGAATAATGCTTGCAGTAGGCTTTTCATAGATGGCTTTTATGAGATTGAGAAATGTACCCTCTATCCCTACACTCTGAAGGGTTTTAATCAGGAAAGGATGCCGTATTTTGTCAAATGCTTTTTCTGCATCAATTGAGAGGATCATATGGTTCTTGAGTCTTTTCTTGTTGATATGATGTATCACATTGATTGATTTGCGAGTGTTGAACCATGCTTGCATCCCAGGTATGAATCCCACTTGGTCATGATGGATAATCCTTTTAATGTACTGTTGGATTCTATTAGCAAGGATCTTGTTGAGGATTTTGGCATCCATATTCATTAGAGAAATCGGTCTGTAATTCTCCTTTTTGAGGGGGTCTTTGCCTGGTTTGGGGATCAAGGTAATATTAGCCTCATAGAATGAGNTCTAAGACACTGATTGATTGGTGAATGTTGAGCCACCCTTGCATCCCAGGGATGAATCCCACTTGGTCATGATGAATAATCTTTTTAATGTACTGTTGGATTCTATTAGCAAGGATCTTGTTGAGGATTTTGGCATCCATCATTCATTACAGAAATTGGTCTATAATTCTCCTTTTTGAGGGGTCTTTGCCTGGTTTGGGGATCAAGGTAATATTGGCCTCATAGAATGAGTTTGGTAGCTTTCCTTCTGTTTCTATTTTTTGAAATAGCTTTAGGAGAATAGGTATTATTTCTTCTTTGAATGTTTGGTAGAATTCCCCAGGAAAACCATCCGGACCTGGAGTTTTGTTTTTTGGAAGATTGTTTATCAGTGACTCAATCTCTTCATAATTAATTGGCCTTTTAAGAAATCAATTTCTTCCTGTTTCAGTCTTGGTAGTTTATAGGTTTCCAGGAAGGCCTCCATCTCTTTCCAGATTGNGGCCTCCATCTCTTCCAGATTGTTTAGTTTTTTGGCATATAGCTGTTGATAAAAGTTTCTAATAATGCTTCCAATTTCATTGGTGTTGCTTGTGACCTCTCCTTTTTCATTCATAATTTTATTAATTTGTGTCCTTTCTCTATTCTTCCAGCTTCTTGAGGTGAGAATATAAAAACTGCATTTTAGATTTTTCTATTCTTTTGAGTGAGGCTTGGATGGCTATGTATTTCCCCCTTAGGACTGCCTTTGCAGTATCCCATAGGTTTTGGACCATTGTGTTTTTATTCTCATTGGTCTCCATGAATTGTTTAAATTGATTTTTGATTTCCTGGTTTATCAAATCATTCCTGAGCAGGATGGTTCTTAGTCTCCAAGTGTTTGAGTTTCTTCCAAATTTTTCCTTGTGGTTGAGTTCCAATTTCAGAGCGTTGTGGTCTGAGAATATGCAGGGGATAATTTCAATCTTTTGGTATTGGCTGAGACCTGTTTTGTGTCCCAGAGCATGATCTATTCTTGAGAATGTTCCATGGGCATTTGAATAGAATGAGTATTCTTTGGTTCTGGGGTGTAGTGTTCTATATATATCTATGAGGTCCAACTCGTCGAGTATGGCATTCAAAGCTCTTATTTCTCTGTTGATTTCTTGCTTAGATGATCTGTCTATTGCTGATAGTGGAGTGTTGAGGTCCCCTACTATTAGTGTATTTTTATCTATTTGTCTGTTTATTGTGGTTAAGAGTTGGCTTGTGTATCTTGCTGCTCCCCTGTTGGGGGCATATATATATTTATAATTCATATCCACTTGTTGAATACTTCCTTTAAGAATAATATAGTGCCCTTCTGTATCTCTCTCTATGGCCTCTAGTTTAAAATCCAGTCTATCTGATATGAGAATTGCTACTCCAGCTTTCTTTTGAGGTCCATTTGCGTGGAAGATGGTACTCCATCCCCTTACTCTAAGTCTGAATGCATCTTTGGGTTCAAAATGAGTCTCTTGTAGACAGCAAATGGATGGGTCATGTCTTTTTATCCAATCTGCAACCCTGTGGCGTTNGGCATTTAGGATATTTACACTGAGACTGATTATTGAGAGAGATGGTTTTAATGATGCCATGTTGCCAGTAAAGTCTTTGTTGCTATAGATTGTGACTTTCTGTTTTGTATCACTCTTGGGGCCTTTTTACTTTTATAGAACCCCCCTTAATATCTCCTGTAGGGCTGGTTTCGTGGTTACGAAATTGGTTAATGATTGGCGATTTTGGAAGGTCTTTATTTCTCCATCAATTCTGAATGACAGCCTTGCTGGATAGAGGATCCTTGGCTGCATGTTTTTCTCTGAAAGAGCTTTAAAAATGCCCCCCCAAGCCTTTCTCTCATTCCAGGTCTCTGTAGACAGGTCTGACGTAATCCTGATACCTTTGCCTTGGTACGTGAGAAATTTCTTTGCCCTGGCCGCTTTCAATACTGTATCCTTGGATCTAATATTTGCGAATTGCACTATGACATGCCGTGGCGTAGGTTTGTCCTGGTTGAGCTTGGATGGGGTCCTCTCTGCCTCTTGGACACGAATGCTTGTTTCCCTTGCTAGATTAGGGAAGNCAGGTCTGACGTAATTCTGATACCTTTGCCTTGTTACGTGAGAAATTTCTTTGCCTTCGCCACTTTCAATACTGTATCCTTGGATCTAATATTTGTAAATTGCACTATGACGTGACGTGGCGTAGGTTTGTCATGGTTGAGTTTGGGAGGGGTCCTCTCTGCCTCTTGGACACGAATGCTTGTTTCCCTTGCTAGATTAGGGAAGTTTTCAGCTACAATTTGTTCAAATATCTCTTCTAGACCTCTGTTTTTCTCCACCCCTTCAGGGATGCCGATGATTCTGACATTGGATCGTTTCATAGAGTCAGTAATCTCCCGTAATCTACATTCGTGGNTGGGGATGCCGATGATTCTGTCATTGGAACGTTTCATTGAGTCAGTGGTCTCCTGTAACCTACATTCCTGAGATTGGATTTTTTTGAGTCCAGTTTCTATTTTAGCTTCTCTTCTACTAACCCATCCTCCAATTCGCTGATACGTTCTTCTGCCTCATTCACCCTGGCCGTCAGAGCCTCTAGTTTTGACTGCATTTGGCTCATAGAATTTTTAATTTCTGTCAGATTCGCTCTCATTTCTGCCCTTAGGGATTCTATATTCTCAGCAACGCTTTCTCTGATGCTTTTTTCAAGTTTACTCATCATCTTGACCATTGTTGCTCTGAATTCCATTTCTGATAATTGGGATACATCCATATGTATTAATTCTGTGGCCGAGGCCAATTCTGTGGCAGAGGCCACAGACTCATTATCTTTTCTTTGCTGGGGGGGACTTCTCCTTCTCGTCATTCTGATGAAGAGAGATTGCAGGGTTGTCCAGAGCCCAAGTGTTGACTGGGACCCAGGCCGTGCGCCCTTGTTTTATAGAGATCTTAGGGATGTGGGCTTCTTCCTTAAAGAGTTTATTTATTTATTTGAGAGAGAGAGAGACAGTCAGCAAGAAAGGGAACCCAAGCAGAGGAGTGGGAGAGGAAGAAGCAGGTTCCCGGTGGAGAAGCCCGATGAAGGACTCCTTAAGGGTTGTCTAGAGCCCAAATTATTGACCGGGACCCAGGCCATGCGCCCTTGTTTTATAGGGATTAGGGATGTGGGCTTCTTGATTTTTCAGCCTGCCTTCTGGGCGAGGGGCCTGCTGCATCGATACTCAGGCAGCCCTGTTTGGGTAGAGTCTCTGTGTCCCCTGCGAGGTGGGGTGGGGATGGGCACCCTGTGAGCCGGTATTTCTGGGCTTTTGTTCTCTGGCGGCTTTCCCTGGTGGTCTGCTGTGCCTCTTCTGAGAGAGCAGCAGCGGCTGAAATTCAGCCTCTGTCTCAGAACAGAGGGATCGCGGATCGTTCTCCACTGATGTTCTGGCCACTTTAACTCTGTTTCTGTTGGTGCTGCTCAACCCTGCAGCATCCCGGGCTGTGCGCCCCACACCCGGCGTCCCAGCCCTCACTTCCAGGGCCGGCANAGGCCAGCGCCTCTCTGTCCTTTGTGTTTCTAACACCACCAGCCGTCATCCGCCCCCATGCACTCCCAGAGCTCCCGGTCTCAGTCTGGATCCAGTGAGCGCACCGGAGTTCCAGAGCTCCGTGAGATGCTTGGTGGTGCGCGCTTCCAGCTCACAGTCTCAGTCTGCTGTCTCGAGGGTGCGGGTCCGCGAGTCCGCCCGCTCCCCCGTGCAGGTGGCTACCGCTTCCCGGCGCCCGGACTCGGCGGCTCCCTCCCCCTCCCGTTTATCTTCCGATATCTGTGCGCGGTTTCACGGCTCCCTGCTTTACCTCAATACTCAGCACTGGAGATGTTCATTTGTAGAGATCCAGATGTATCTTCCTGCGTCTCAGGCTGATTCCTTGGATGTTCAGGCTGATCTGGTACCTATCCAGCTCAACTCAGGGACTGGCTTAAAAAAGGGTCCCCTACTCCTCCGCCATCTTTTTTTTCTCGAAAAATGGCAGTATCTTAACTAAGTAGCTTGCAAAACGGGTTCGATTCCTCCTTCACATATGCACAGGCCCTGCATCTTCAGCCTCGTGGTCAGATAGCCTCAGTTTATATGCCTGATGTTTCTTTGGAATGGTTGAGTCCATGCACTGTCATGCCGTTAAAGTATCCTGCCCAGCGCCTTTACTGCAGGTGTGGACAAGGATCTCTCTCTGACACTAGGCGTGACATGAACGTAGCATGCGGGTTCTGCCGGCCTGGTCACTGCCACCTCTGACAAGCTGACTAGACACAAAGACGCTTACATTCTTTCCACACGTTTAGCACCTGAGTCCTTGCCCTTTGAACTGGGGACCTTATCTTTCCTCTCCAGTCTTCAACTTGTGAGGTCCTTTTGTGCTTTAGTGCAACAATGCCCTTCTGTTTGACAAAGTCCCTTAAGCACTCCCTATGGATTATTATATAGGTGGGCATCAAGACCATTTTGGATCTGATTTTGTCATTCAGTATCTAGGTCGTTCCCCTGCTTCATGTCACTGGGACTTGCTTGGTATTATCATAAAAATGATTGGTCAGAAGTGTGACCTGGAAAGGGGTGGGGAGACTCAGGACCACCAAGATACCCTGGGAGTGTCTATCCCTGGGTACCCCCTGCCAGGAGATACCACTTAATGGTTTTACAATTGAACAACAGACAAGCCTTTTCTGTGTACTTCCTGCAGCAAGGAACTCATCCTATAGGTCAGTGGACATTAACAAGTTCCTCTTTCCCTGCCACTCTGGGGCCTCTTGCCTTCAGTTCTCCAGGATGGCAAAAACCTGGAACTCCACAATCCGTTGTATATTTGGGGAGTTTTTGATGCTGGGGTTGGTGTTAGCAATGACAGCCAGAAATTAGGCTCAATCCTTGCTCATTTAATATTTATTTTTCATCAGATTTGTATTATATCATTAAAATGAGTATTTAACACACTTTAAAAAAAAAAGATTTTATTTATTTCAGAGAGTGAGAGAGAGCCCAAGCAGGGGGAGCAGAAAAGGGAGAAGAAGGTTACCTGCTGAGCAGGGAGCCTGATGCAGGACTCGATCCCTGGACCCCAGGATCATGACCTGAGCTGAAGGCAATGCTTAACCCACTGAGCCACCTGCGTGCCCTGAAAACACTGTTCTTAAGAGAGAGATTGCAAGTTTTACTTCTAAAGAGATAGCACTTTTAGGGACCATGGGGATCCTAGTAAAATCTACTTCCATCAGGTGAGATAGGAATATATTTTTAAAACAGAAAATACTGGAATATTTCTTAATCAAAAAGAACTTAAAAATAGTGTTTCAAACATATAAAACATATAAAAATGTGTCTTTCTGTAGCCTCTCTTGCTGCCAGGGATAGCATCTGCTTCAGTTTGCCAGTGTTACCCATCTTTCTATCCCTACACCCGACACAGAATAAAGTGCCCGGAGACTGTGTGGACAGTGATCCAACTGGGCCAAAGCAGATTTCACGTTGGAAAAGGCGTTCAACAAAAACTTGCTCTTTTAGCTTCAAAACTTTTTTAATGGCAGGATCCTAGGACCTGTCATGGAAATGACGACATCAAACGTAACTAGAAATGATCTGATTAATACAAAAATCTATTGATGGTACAGTAACACCTGGCATTTCCTTCCCTGTTTCCTAAATCATCTATCTGTTCACTTCTGTTCTTTCACACCCTACACGTGATCAGTGAACCCCAACTATGTGCAAAACTGATGTGCTTCAAATCGTTTTTCTGTTACTATAGATTTTAGATCTCTATTTTAAGGAACCGAAAGTTGGCTGCTTTTAGGAGCCCTGTGTGTATACACACACACACACACACACACACACACACACAGTTTTATATATATATATACACACACATACAATATATATGTACACACATATATATAAATGTATATATATAATGTATATATATATACACACACATATATGTATGTATGTATTTTAGCCCTGTGTATATTTTCCATAAAAAGAATGGCTATATTATAGGCTATATTAGAATGAATGAAGGTCAGAGCTGGCAGTGTTTCCGCTTTTAAAAAATATGAAGAAAAAAAGGTCTCCCTTCTCTATTAAAAAAAAGAAAGAAAAGAAAAAAGAAAAAGCTACCACCTGACATGAACAGTGGCTTGCCTAGGTATTATCGGGTAAGGGTGATTTCTAACAGTTTCCCATTCTTTTCCGTTCCTCTTGAAACACGGGCTCCAGGACTGTAGGCACAGCACCGCGGGGGACCACTGCGACGTGTGCGCCCCTGGGTACTACGGAAAGGTGACCGGCTCCCCCAGCGACTGCTCTCCGTGTGCCTGTCCCCGCAGCCACCCCGCCAGGTGAGCCCGCATGCCTGTCCAATGAAGCTGGGGCTGCTCCCATCCTCGGCCTCATTTTCCAGGCTCCTGGGGTGGCCTGTTTTAACTAACCTTCTCCATGTGTTGAGAAAGGCTAAGTTTAAGAGAAAGCCCTCATTTTCACAGCATTTGAAGAGAATCTTTTCAAAAGCAAAGTCTGTGTGTTGGTATTGGGGTGTTCGAATGAAACCAAGTAAAAAAAAGACTTTCAGGTTTTATTTCTCAGAAAATAATTTTACCCTCCAACCTCTGTATCCAGCATACCTGGAGGTGGATTGTTATTCATTTTATGAATAATGATACAGAGAATTCAGTTCCTGTTTACTGTAAGGGAGTGGGGTTAGAATTTGTTACAGGCTGATGACTGCTGAAGGGCAGAAATGCTCTACAGTGATGACTTTGGAGCCAGGCTCTGCCTTGAACTCGTGAAGCTCAGTTAGAGTTATCTGAACACAAAAAAGTAGCAGAGATTTTATGTGGAAATTGGAATATCTGTGAGTCCTCTTTGGTTTAGATGAACTTGTAATTCATAAGTAACATTTTGTTATTGCCGAGACTATTTGACAAAGCTTTGAACGTGTACAGATGCTATACCAAGTTTTGGTATGCTGAATGAGGTTTTTGTAATCATCGCTTGAATCTTCCTTTATTGTCTCCAAGTAAATGATACTTGACGGTGAGTGCCAAATGAGAGGAACTGTTAACTTCCTTCTAAACTAGCAAGCATCCTAAAATCTATAGTCACTACTATTTAACTTTCTGGGTTAAATATGTGTGATAAGTTTTGACTCATCAATTCTACTCCTGTCATCTAAGTGGTAGAAATATTTGCATTTGTGTGTAAAGATGGATATATTTTGGCATTGCTTAGTCTCACCAGCAATCACAGGGGAAACCGAAATACCTATATACAGGGAATTGATTGAGATATATCGCAGTGCACACCTACAGTGAAAGATTGTACAAACTCCGAGACAAGAATAAGGTATATCTGGATGTGCAGAATTGGAGAAATGGCCAATTAAGTCATGTAACTGAATACATAATATGCTATTTTGGTGAAAATTCATCTCCATGTGTATCCATATCCATAGCTCCATGGCTATAGGAGCCCAGAAAAATGTTTGTATTTCTACTTTGCACATTTGTGTACTGTTTGAATATTTTACTTCTTCAATCAAAAAAGGTTCTAACCCCCCCCAAAGTGCACTAGTAAGTTTTACACGTCAGGAAGCGACTGTGAGGGTGAGAAACCCCTTTGTGAGCTCTGCATCTGAGAGACCGTAGCAGACACGCGTTACTTTCTACATATCTTGTGCTTCCCTAAGCCTGTCCCTTTAGTCTTTAAAGAGTTAGAAAAAGTCCGAACTGAAGTGGGACTGATAGAGAACCCTGTCTGTCACACATTCTGGAACCTTGCACAGGTCAAAACACCAGGCTACCCCCGCCGTTTTTCTCAGCGGCTTGCAAGTACCCATCGGAGCCTCTAGATGGCGCAAGGCGCATTGGTAATTTAAAATGTGGAGGCAGAGGTGGTGGAAAGGAATGAGCCAAAAGCTGAACGCCTGAGGGAGGGGATCTGAGAGGACTATTACATTTTGAGTGGCTCTGTCATTTTGCTTCTAATGGCGCATCACACGGCTCCCTGCCTTTAGGTTCGTTTATCTTCAGATCTCAGCCTCCCCGTGTGCAGGCCTTCGCCTGCTGTTCCTCCTTGCCTCCGCTCCTGCCAATCACCAGCGTGGGTCCAGCTGCGCCTTTGCGTGCTCGCTCATGGTCTTGTACGGCTCGCCAGTCCCCTTTCCATCTCATGAGCCAGGTGATAATGCCCTGAATCGCAGAACAAGACCCTTTTTACCTGGAAAGCTTTCTTGTTGGCGACTAATTCGTTGTCACGTGTGGGATCGTGCCGCTTAGCTACAATCTGTCGATTCTTCCCCTCCGCGCGCACACGGTTGTCACTGGACGGGTGTGCAGTGAGTATCTTTTGGATACGAGAGATGCACATGCTGGTGTGGATCACGTGTTTGTTTTCCTTCTTTTCGCCCCCACTAGATTGTCAGCCCTGAAAAGGCAGTCTGCCTGGCGTAATCCCTTCATTTTCAGAGCCATATCGTGAATCCTAACAGTAATGAATAAGTCGCATAAGGGAGATTTGAAGTTGTAGATCTGAGAATTCAAAACACGATTTTTTTCCTTCTAGTTTCAGCCCCACTTGTGTCTTGGAAGGTGATGCGGATTTCCGCTGTGACGCCTGCATTCTGGGCTACGAAGGACAGTACTGCGAAAGGTACGCTGGGGGGCGCCACACGGAAGTCACTGCGGAGCCTCCGCCGCGTTCATACAGACCCGGCGTACTTCCTAACCTGATGTGGGAGACTTTACCAGTTTGGATGTGCCTGACGGATACGGGATCTTACTACTTATTCCGGGCCAGTATCTACATAAAAAGTAGAATGAAGTCAATGGGCTTGTGTTCCTTGTATTGCACTTGGCAGAAAGGATCGCTGTCCTTGGTCCGGAGCTGGTGTTGATACTACTGTCCGTACCTGTGTATCTTCCTTTCTGTAGGTGTTCCTCAGGCTATCACGGGAACCCTCGAGCGCCGGGTGGCACCTGCCAGAGGTGTGACTGCAGCCCGCGAGGCTCTGTGCACGGGGACTGCGACCGCAGGTCCGGGCAGTGCGTCTGCAGGCCGGGCGCCACGGGGCTCCGATGCGAGGAATGCGAACCCAGGCATATTCTACTGGAAAGCGATTGCGTTTGTGGGTATTCTCCTCCTCTCAATGTTTAAAGAGCTTTCCCTCTCTCCGTTGTTTTCCTGTTACGGCACCAGCAGGACAAAGTAGGTGTGTCTGCAAACTGTCTGTGGAAAGGATGGACCAGGCTCTGAAAGGAAATGTATTTGGAATTCATTGCCATTGGTCCAAGCCAAAGATCCAGAGTGAATGCACTGGGAAGGTCCGAGCGGTAGAAAAAAGCACGCACCAGGCCTGGGATCCTCGCTGGGCATCAGTTCTTTGTTTCTGCGGGACCCCAGCGAAGTGACCGATCTGATTTGAGGTTCAGTGCCATCGTTTGAGAATAAGCTCAGTATTTGCTCCTTACCTCCCGGCACACAGGCGGTGGGGGAATGAGACCGGATGCGGTTCGTGCAGTCCTCTTTCCGTGCTCTGCTTGTGGACATGACTCCTGCAAAATGGCTTGTGCAAATCCGTGAGAAAATGTGCACACCACTTTGCATTGACTTCAACTTTCTTTTTCTTCTAGCTTGTGATGATGAGTGTGTAGGCGTGCTGCTGAATGACTTAGGGAATATTGACGACACCATCCTCTCTGTGAACCTCACTGGCATTATCCCTGTCCCACATGGAATTTTGTCAACCCTGGAAAATACAACGAAATCTCTCCGGGTAGGTATTGGGAATACAGAGATTGGTAGAAACCTATGTCCCTGAGAGATGGAGGGGGGCAGGGAGCAGGGTTCTGTCATTCTGTCTGTCCTCTCACCAGTGTGGGAGCCTCATTCCTGGTGTCTGGGCTTCTCTGCAGTGTGACCGGTGACTTCATCCCCACGCAAACCTGTTCCCCTGTGGGACTGCTCTAATTGTCAGGAGTTGTGCCATAGATGTCTCCTGTAAATTCCTCCCAACTGTCCTTCTGCCTTTGAGATAAGACAGGGTCCGTTCACTCCTCTTTATGACAGACCTTTGGATATTTGAGAGCAGCTGTCCTAATACAAATACAGGAGGGGAAAAAAAAGTGACAACATGGATGGTATCTTCTTTAATGCTGGAACATGGTACAGATCAAGTGTTTTCTGTAAATGCGTTATTCTTAACTGGATTTGTAAGCCATGAAAGTTTCTCTTCCCCGGAAGTCCATCTAAAATTTTCTGGGGGTAAATCATAGTTTTATGTTTAGTCGCACAGGGTCTGGGTCCAAACAAGGGGTGGGAAGGTAAGAAATTGGCTTTGTAGACAGCATTCTACTGTTAAGCGTTTTTGTTGCTAATTGGAAAAATGAGATTCTTAATTTTGCCTAAAACCTTTACATTAGAATTTGAGATAATCAATTCACTGTGTCATGTGGTAATAAAAAAGGTAGTCGTTCCTGAATGCCTTTTTTTAGATAAAAGCTTTTCTTAGATTTAACATTTCCTTCGGCGTGGGTGTGTGAATCTGGTTCCTCCAACCATCCGTTCTTGTTTACAGTGGTCTTTTCTCTATAGACATTATGGCCATAAAGAAAGGTTAGGGAACTCTAAGAGATGTTTTTTATATTATTTTTCCTCAAATGGAAAAAAATGTTTTTGAAAGACAAAAAATTCTCAAAAAAAATTCTTTGAAATTTAAATTTCCACTCACTATGGACTCAAATGATACTATATTTTAAATTTATCAAGTAAGATAAATACTTAATTTAATTTTTAACTGTTTGATATTTAAACCACTTTGTCAATTTTTGGGGGGATTTATTTATTTTATAGAGAGCAGGGGAGGGGCAGAGAGACAGAGGAAGAGAGAGAATCCTAAGCAGGCCCCACACCCAGCAGGGAGCCCAATGCGGGGCTTGATCTCACAATCTTGAGAAGATGACCTGAGCTGAAAGTCAATAGTCAGACACCCAACCAAGTGAGCTACCCAGGCGCCCCGACTTTGTCAATTTTTTTAAAGCAACTTTTTATGTTTATGTGAAGTATGCAGGTGAACTCTTAAACTGTCCCTTGTTTCCACCTACACAGCCTCCGTGGGCAACTTGCTTAACTCCCCTGACCCTTCACAATAATACAGCCCCTTCCCAGGCTCATTATAAGGCTTACATAAAATCATGTAAGTAACAGAATCAGAGGAGTGCTAGCATAAATTAAGCACTTAATTGTTAGGAATCATAAAGGCTTTTCTTTATATAATACTTTTGTATTTCAGCCCAGGAAGCATTTTTTTAAGGTGTTAGCAATTATAGTGAAAACTTATGTGACTCTGATATTGAAATTAAACGAGACTTACCCAAGAACTGAGGCAATATCAGATTCGGCATAACACACCACACTTTAAGTTCGTATCTGTATAGGAAATGTAATGCAAAAAAACGGCAATACAGAGACACATTACTATAATCAACACTTAAGTAATGTGATTCGTTTTATTTCTTAACGCAGTTTCAAGGAAAGAAGAATTTCTTTCTGTGAGCAACAACAACAACAAAAGTGAGTCTTAGTCAAGAGCCTGCAAATTGATTTTGAAGCACTGTAATTTGTTTACTTTGTTCTTTTTAGGAAGCATTATTAAAAGAAAATCCACAGAAGGAACTGGCAAAAGATCAGCTTGAAGGTGTTGCAGAACAAACAGACAATCTGCTCAGGGAGGTAAATTCTTCACATAGAGGGCCCGCTCCCCACCCAGCCCTTGAAAGCAATTGCATTGGGGCGGTCTGGAAGGTTCTATTAAATCAGGGAAGCCTCCTCCTCCCAGGAGCAATGCTCCAGGTACTTTGTCACCAAATTGGTTTTAACCCGGCCAGTTTCTGTGCTTTAGTGGGAAGAGAATCCTGACTTAATTTCTACTGTCCCCTGCGGAGGGAAGAATCGGCAGGCAGTGTGCCATCAGCCTCCCATTTCCTCCCATGAACCCATGAACCGAGGGGCGGGCGGGTGTGTGGTCTCTGAGCAACACTCAGGCCTTGGGCCGCACGCTGCTGATTTGTGCAGTTTGAACGTCAAGTGAGCCTGTTTGGCTCACTTGAAGAAAATTATTTATCCTGTTCAGCCCAGGCCAGATGAATGGTTTTTGCCACCCAGAAAAGAATGTCCTCATTCGCAGATGGTAAGGGAGGCCTATTGTCAAATTTGTAATTTTCACTTTTGAATTTCATGTGTGTGTTCACACACCCACAGCTATGTGTGTGTCAGTAGATACATATATGATAGTGTATGTACACTATTGCATCTATATATATCTAGTCTCTGTCTCTCAGTGCACGCACACACACACACACACACACACTCATGCACCCTAAAGTATTAGGTTGGCTCCTGTTAATTTAGAATTAAGGATGATTTGGAAAGAGTTTAAGGGTTTAAATGTGGCTTTAAGTGCCTCAGTGAGTGAACATTTGGTAGGGAATGATAAGCTGATTAAAATAATTCTCTATCCATTAAAGAAGATTCTCTTTGGATTTTGACTAGGAAACACTTTTAGAACTAGACTAGCTCCTTTACGCTCCTGAAAATTACAAACAACCTTTCTTTTTACAAATTACAACATTCTGAATAAAAATAACAGCAGAGGGCAGCTAAGTCTCTGCCCTTGGGCTGCCGGCCTTCCAGACATCACGGCACCTTATCCTCCTCAAGCCATGTGGGGTAAGGGTTGATCTTACTCCGTGGGGTAAGGGTTGATCTTACTCCATATTATCAATGAGGCTCGGGTGCTGTGAGGTCTCCAGCCTGGTTGGATCAGGCCCGAAACCCAGTTTGCCTGACTCCGTGTTCTTCACTCCTCGACTAAATTCTCATTCTCAATACAAGTTAGCAAGATTGTGCTTTCAATATTCTGTCTCCTTGGGTCCTAAAATGAATATAAGGTCTTCACAACAGACATGGTGGGAGTTTGTGGTTTGATAGCGAGTTAGGCTCTTTAAAAAAAGATAGCATCTTTTCTCACACTGAGTGAGTAGTAAATTCTTTCATTAACCCCTTAGTCAATTTCCACCCGGAAATAGTCACCCTGGCTTACGTGATGCCGTGTAAGCTCTACTCCAGACTCTGGGATGTATTTTATTGCTTACAAGAGACAACTGGAACATCAACGCTTGCATATCAGTCCAAGTCAGACTAACCTGGGCCTTTATGTTCTGTCAGCTCGCTAGAGTGTTAACAAGTAGCCAGAATGTAACCAGGGTGACTGAAGGAATCCTCAACAAGAGTCAAGACCTCATGACGTTTACTGAGAAGCTGCAGATAAATATTCAAGGTAGTGTGCTCAGTGTCTGGTTTGGGCTCAGTGTCTAATTTGTGCCTCTTTGCTAGGAAAAGCTCCATTCACTTCATTAAAAGCAGGAATAGATGTGTGTGACTTGCACTAGACTTCCCAGAGCCAACAGCCTGGGATATTCCATAGTTGGGGATCCTGAATTGTCTGGATCGTAGTCTTGCATTGAGAGTTTTGTCTTTACAACAAATGGATGCTTTCTTTATTTTCTTCCTAGTGCCTTATACTTAGTTCCTAAGGATCAAGTAGACATGGTGCCTCCCCATCGGTTAGGAATTTGTCAAATTAACACTTATTAAGTGGAGCACAGGGTGTTGGATGGTGATCCAGACTCCCACAACAGACCACAAGAGACAATGAAATACAGAAGTTTATTATTCACACATCCAGAAGGAAGTGCCCGCCATGCCTTGAGGGGTCATACAGGGAAGGTCAAGGCAGGGTGCAGGCAATGAGAGAGAGAGAGAAAGATGGGACCTGGGGCACACGACTTTATGGAGGTTCTTTGGTGGAGCCTTTTGGGGTCCCAGGCTAAGGTTGGTCAATCAAACCAAAACAGGAGGGTTTGGGTAAACCCCACAGAGGCTGACCGAAGAGGCCTTATTGGCAGAAGGCCCTGGGGGCAGGGGAGCCTGTTGGACACAAGTGCTCTTGGGGAAGTCGTAACAAGAACTGACATTTGCTCATGACCCTGCCATGGCTGTCTAAGGCACAGGCTTGCATAAGGAACTACTGCCCAGGTTAAGGTCACTGCAGGATGCTTGGCCAAACAAAATGGACGCCAAGGCAGCGACACCATGGAGTGTAGCTGAGCTAAACTCTCAACACCCACCCCTTTGCCCAGAATTGGAGCTGACAGGATTTGGGGCTTCAGTGTGGTCCCGAAGTATACCCATAGTATTAGAGTAACTTAGTCCTACTCAACGGGGATGTCTCACCTGATCTGGCTTTTAGAGCGCCATTTTCAGCTTCTGGCTACCAGAAATATACCCTTGTTTTTCTTGCTGGATTAGTGTAAGGATATAAATGTACAGAATCCAATACAAATCAGGCTTTATAGGGCCCAAGGTAAGGAAATTATTAGAACAAATAATGTGTTTACTAAAAAGAGTAGTATTGAGTATTGGTGGTTCATTCATGCCGTAAATATTTACCGAGTGCTTCTATGTGCAAATGTTTGTGGCAGGGGCAGGAAAGGCTGAGGTAAACATGGCGACCACAGCCCTTATGAGTTTATGGATACTGGGGCAGACCAACATTAAATCAACCAGTAATCTCAAGTCCATGAGTATTTTGATAAGGGACAACCAGAGTCCATTGGGATATATGGGCTGGCCTGGCCTGGCCTGAGGTTCAACCCAATTTGGGTGAACAAAGCTGGCCTCGCTGAAGAAGATTCTAAGTTTTTCCATTTTAGTGCTGTCCACTTTTGAGAGACTTGTTACATGATTAATGACTTGTCTCCATAGAAATTATTGAAAAAGCAACGACTCTAAATCAGACCTTGGATGAAGACTTCCAGCTACCCAGTTCTACTCTTCAGAATATGCAAAGGAATATTACATCTTTGCTGGAAATCATACAGAAAAGGCATTTCAAGCAGTTACACCAAAATGCCATACAGGAACTCAAGTAAGTTTCTAAATACCATTCATGGCACAATCAGAGGTAGGAGCTTGAATACTGAGGGGAGGGAGTCGTGTGCGAGGAGCAGAAGGAAAGAACACTCTCAGTGGGGGCAGAATGTCATAAAGACAGGGGCACGATTGTCAAATAAATGAAGTGATGGGTGCAAGCCACTCTCAACAGAGAAAAATACAGTCGGTGCCAATCTATCTATCTTTGTGCCATAGGCTTGGGTTTCCCTGTGACTTCAAATGACATTTCTACCTAGCACAAACAAAAGGACCTCATGATGCTATATTTATTGAAGATCAAGCATAATGCAGTAAATTGTCATGGAAGAAAATACAGTTTAGTGGCTATTCCCTGGGCTGTAAGCTGTAAGACAGATTGACATTATGCCGGAATGATTTAGCTCCGTTGTTCAAACTCTCATGGAAAACCACCAGGTGAAGGGACAGATGAGAGAATTGTGAGATATGCTTGCGAGGAGCTTGCATTTCCTTTCGGGGTTTTCTCGTAGTATTTTCACAGTTATTACTTGATGTAACGTAGCACAAGCCGTCTTTCTTCTGGGCTGTGATAAATACCGTCAGTAGGGTTTGCACAGTTATACAATATGCCCTCATAGCTCCATTCCCTGTGGTGTAATATTTAACCTATATTAATATATTTTGCTATTTTAAATGTTGTGATGTACATTTTAGGCAAAAATGTCTTTTTTCCTCTATTTTACACTCTCATCTTATTAGGGTAGATAATAAGAGGTGAAATCATAGAATTCACATTTTGAAGACTCCTGACTTGCGTTTCCAAATTATTTTCTAAAGATTTAAAACGATTCCATTACATTCCCACTGGCAACACACTGCAAAGTTGAGCTTACGTCTTTCTTCATCATTGAATATGATTTTTGACATTGTCGTTGATTTGTTAGGTGAAAATCAAATGTCAGAGGGCATTTGGAGAGAGAACTAGTAAAATAATCACTAGAACATTGGTTAGGGCCCAGAACTAATCACGAAACACCACAAGGGAAGATGAGAGGGGGGCAAGGTCCCAGAAAATGAGGAAGAGGGCCGCCATCTTGGAGCACCTGCTCTGGGCTGGGGGAGGGCACAGGGTTCACTTCTCTCATCTTGACACACAATCCTCTCAGCTGCTTTGGGAGGTGGGGGAGGAGCTAGCCGGGGAAACAGGCCCAGAGACTCTAAGTACCTTGCCCGATGTTAAACCTCCAGGATAATACGAAACCAGAACATACCCCTCAATCTGTGTCACTCTAAACCCTATGATTTTCCAACCCAACACAGGAGGGAGAAACACTGGAGACCCAGTCCAGAAAAGACAGGTGGGCAGAGTTTCAGCGGCCAGGTCAGAGACCTCCACTAATCATGTTCCCCATCATGTTCCCCTGACCCTGACCTCTCGTGGGCACCCTCCTTTCACCTGAAATGCATGGCTAAAGTAGGCTGGAGGGAAGGCAGTTCACCCCTCCATGCAGGTCTTCCCAGGTGACATTTTTGAGGTGGTTACCCCAGGCTCAGCACAGCTGTGCTCTGCTTCCCAACCATCCTTAGCTCCCCGCTGCCTCCAGGATTACGTATAAATGTCATGTATTTGATTCCAGCTCCATCCATCTCCAGCTTGCCCAGGCTCCCTGGCTGGTCCCACTGCTTCCTGCCCCCCACTCATTGTGTGTCCTCTCATTGTTCCTTCCCTTGGCTGCACACCAGTCTTATTAAAGATGGAGGAGCTTATTAAAGAGGAAGATCCCCTGGAAATTCTTGGGAATCATTTGTGGGGATGTCCTCTCCTACCATTACCTTTCCACGGTCAGTTTGTTCGTTCATTCATTTATTCATTCATTCATCAAATGGATTGAGTCCTCAGGTGACAGGCATTGTGCTAGGAGTTGGGAACACAAAAGAGAACAGAGCCTTCCTGCCCACTTGGAGCTCGTAGCCCAATTGGAAGGAGTTCATTTTCTAAGTAGCATTCGCGAGAAAGGGGAGAAGGCAGGGTGGCCCCTCTCCCACCCTATTCCCTTCGCACCTGCCTTCGCACCTGCCTCGCCTGCTAGGCCCTCCACCACCCATTCTCTGTTGTAGCTCTTCTGTTTCTGTTTGGAATAAAGTTATCCAGAGGATTGCTGATCTCTCTTTAACTTGTAAGTGAAATCATTACTAAAGATACTTTTTATTTAAAAAAAAAAATGTAAGAGTTTAAAATGTGTTCTCTGCCCCCTCTTTCCTATTTTCCATAGATAATCCCTGTGTATTTATGCCATTCCAAATTGCATGGATTATTTTAGGAATTATGTATCTGCTTTTTTTTAATCATAACTTAGAAAACTGCTTATTTATCCTGAAGTACAGCATTCTTATAGGTGAGAATCTTTATCACACCTTCCAATGGCTTATCATGCTTGTATTGGTGTCCCCAGGACCACGCCCACACGCAGAGTTTCCCTAGGGTCTTCGGGAGTCCTGGCCGAGGTTTCTTAGGTTCTGTATTAAGGATGCACAGCTGGATACACAGGAAAGGAGATACAGCAGAGTGTGGAAGAATCCATGCAGCCTTCCCCAAGCCCCCTCTCCCTCCTGAGGGGGTCACAGCACACTCCACCCCAGCAGTGAAAATGCAGTACCGCAAGTGTGATGTTTCTGCCCAGGGAAGCCCATTAGAAGTTCAGCATCCAAGGTGTCTGTTGGGGGCTGGCCCCACATGCACCCTCTACCTAGCACATACTGAATTCAGAGTCTGCGAGGGAGAGCAGGTGTTCAGCATAAACCACTTTGCTTGTGCAAATGGTCGAGGCAGTGAGCCACTCTTATCAGCTAGGGAACAGTGGGACCACTCGCAGACACCAGCCAAGGGCTGGCAAAGGAGAGCTGACTGCAGCCTGCTGTTGCCTGGCTGTGCACTGTACCCCTGATTGCACACTTTACCTTATCATTCCTAGCTGTGTTTCCCAGCTGTTTTCCTTGCTGGGGTGCCCAGAGCTATCCAAAACTACTTCATTAAAGAAATGTGTCTTGGGGTACCTGGGGGACTCAGTTAAGTGTCTGCCTTCAGCTCAGGTCATGATATCAGGGTCCTGGGATCGAGCCCCGTGTGGGGCTCTGTGCTCAGTGGGGAGCCTGCGTCTCCCTCTGCCCCTCCCCCAACTTGTATGCCCACACGCACTCTCTCTGTTTCTCAAATAAATAAAATCTTTGAAAAATGTGTTCCTTTGCAGGAAGAAATGAAGAGTGCTGCTGAGGTTCTGTTTTTAATGTGCATCAAGTCATTGATGACTCTGTCACTGCCTGTGAACACAGGCTGGGTGGTAAAGCCACTGCATAGATGAAAAGTTGACCTCTGTTTTAAAATTCCTTCGATTCTTTAATGGTATGAAGGGATCCGTGGTCAGATGTCAGAAATATATTGGATTTACTTACGTTTCCCATGTACTTTTGGTTCTTGTTGCCTGTATCACAATTATCATGAGAAATCATGAGAAATTGTAAGACTGTTCGAATCCCTGGTGATGTTCCAATGATGTCAGAGTATGTACCTTGGGAAAATGTTTTCTGTTGTGTCTTAGGCCAGCAATATGATGTCTGCGAAAGCTGAGGGTTATGTACAAGGCATTTTCCATGATATTTTTCAAAGTTCTCCTGACAAATTGAAGCAGGAAGTTAATTGGATATATTCAACCCCTGCAAAGGTTTATAGTGTGAACATTTTATTTTGTATAACTTTAAATTCAAAATTGATCTAAGCAAGTAATTTGGTAGCATATTTACAAAAGAATAAGAAAACCTATCTTTTGATTTCCTAAAGCTTGCTCTTTCCAGTGGTACAAATTAGATCTTTCTGGCATTTGAATTTTCAGTTTTTATAAAATCTATTTTTTAACTAGTTGCAGAAAAACCTTTATGTCCTCTAATACATCAGTAACTTCATAACAAATGAAGCAAATCCATGAATAGCCCCTTTTCAATTTCTTGCTGTTCTAAAAAGCAAGATGACCGTCGTCCTCGTCCACAGACTGTGGTCCCGATTTTCTGCATCCCGACCCACAGAGGTGATTTCTTTTAATTCCTTTAATAAAACATGTTAGGAACTTTGTGAATAAAGATTGCTTGTTAAGGATAAGGTGTAAATACGCCATGCCTGTAGCTGTCTTAGAAAAATTACTTCCTTTTGTAAGAGGTGACGATGTGCCACTTCCGACGGCAGGAGGACACGAGGGATGGAAATGCAGGGTCTTTCCCTGTCCGTTCACGATAGGAACATTGTCATTCGTTTACTTACTACCTACACCATCTATATTTAACAGGGCTGCTGAAGATTTATTGTCACAAATTCAGAAGAATTACCGGAAGCCACAGAAAGAGCTGGAGGTCTTAAAAGCAGCAGCAAGCAGCCTCCTTTCAAAACACAGCAGTGAGCTGCGGGCTGCGGGAGACCTCGCAAGGGGGGCAGAGGCGGAGGCCCGGGAAAGCGCCCGCCTGCTGCGCATTGCCCACGCCAACCTGCGAGAATTCCACGTGAGTCGTCACAAAGACGGTCTCCTTCCTTCTCAGTCAGGGCTGGGAGCCCAACTCTCCTCTCTCAATAACACCATTTTTAGCTTCTTTGAAATCGAGCCCCAAGTACTAACTGAAACACGTAGAGTCCGGCAGTAACATTCAGAAGCTGGCTTGCTTTTGTGAAGCTTCCTCAAAGGTGACTCTTTTGCCACAGGAAAAGAAGCTACGTGTTCAAGAAGAACAAAACTTGACCTCGACGCTAATTGCCAGAGGGAGAAGACTGCTAGCTGCCGTCACAGCCCGTGCAGAGGCGACACAGAATGTTCTGGCAGTAAGTTACGGCTTGGAGAATCTTCACACCCCTCACACATGCACACGCGTCCATTGTTCAGTAGATGCATGTATGCTCACGGTCTGAATCCCTCTACGTAGCAGTTAGAGCGCCACCGCGATGAGCTCCTTCTGTGGACTGCCAAAATCAGGCACCACGTGGATGATCTGGTCATGCAGATGTCCCAGAGAAGAGCCCTGGACCTTGTCTACAGAGCAGAGGACCACGCAGCTGAGCTCCAGAGACTAGCAGGTGCCCTGGACAGGTGAGAACACACCTTGCAGGAATCCCAAGGCGGGTGATCCTGGAGCAAAGAGAGTAAGAGTGGCTACTTTGATCACAATGTTGAGTCAGTCTTCTTTTGCCTACAAACGAAGACTCCTAGTTTATTCACGTGGCAAGGAGGACTTCCTCCCATGTCCGGTGACGTGGTTATCCTTCCGCATATGATGGGCAAATGCACACTGAACTGGATAGAAGTAAAAAAAATATTATGCTATAATATTAAGCCATTAACTACTAAGTGCTCAGGGTTTTGTTAAGTTGGACAGAATGAAGACATTAATTTCTTTACAAATCATGTTCTCCTGAAGCGTATCATTTGGTTGGCTTTATGTGTGGATGGAGGTTATGGTGGCCCACACTAGCAGACACCATCCCCTTTATTGTCTATTTCCTGAAGGCCTACTCTTGTCTTACAGTTATCTTAACATGTTTTTAGCATTTGTTAAATATGTCTTCAGCTTGTGACAAAGCGGCTCTAAAGGAGAAACATGACTTGAGGATAGTGGTTCTCAAACTTGTCTGCACTTTGGAATAACCTGGGGAACTTCAAAAATACTGATGCTTTTGTCCCCTTGTCCACCTCCCACTCAAAGATTGTGATGCGGGCTTTGTCACATTTTTAAAGATCCCCGTGTTATCGAATGTACAGCAAATGAAGGAACCAGTGTTTCAGCCTCATCAGAGATTTACACAATATTGTGACCTAATTGGTCAATTTATTTCTTTAACTTTGTCACCATTATAGGTAGAAAAAGTGTGGACACTGGGAGTATGTGTGCTGTAGTGTGTCGGGTATGTTTTGTGGCAGGAGAAAAATAAATATATTTCTGATTTGAGGAATGCTGCCATAAAAGATTAGCTCACACGAGGAAAGCAATTAAAAACGATATGATAGAATGTTGTGTAAATCACGTGTTGTGTGAACCATTACCGCCTACACATGCCAAGAAATCCGTAATAGAAAATGGAATTAGATACTCAGCTTCTCTCTTTTCATCAGCTTTCATTATTTCCCAAAAGAGGAAAATAAAAACCTCTGCCTACGTACACAGCTAGAACACAGCCCATATTACCCAGTAGGAATAGTAAATGCAATTTGGTATGCTACACGACGTTACATAACATCATTATCATTTACTTATAAATCACCAGATTTTGCCAATCAGGTAGTTACGGCTGGTGTCTGGTTTGGGAATCCCTCAACTCGATAACCTTGGGAAGAAAATGAAGTGAGTTACTCAGCAGGCAAAGACATGTCAATTGTCAGATTTCATTTTCCAGATAGAGTTGAGCTGGATGAAATTGCACCATTACCAGCTGGCAAGTTCACAAGCGATTTGCCCACTTGTAAGAGTAAAGTTCGGATGATTGAAATATTATCTGATCCTCCTTCCAAAATCTAGTGAATTTCATCAAATTGGTACATACCTTTTGAGGAACAAGATCCAGCATCCTTATAGATGCTTAGGGAAGCTTTTTGAAAATTAGCAAGTGCGCAGAAGGAGAGATTACAGCCAAAGCAAACATGCAGTGGTACCCCAGCCATACGCGGGGGGTCTGAACGGAAATGAGACTGCTGAAGGAAGCTGGTGGAAACTGATGGACGGTTAAAACCAGGAGAACCAGCAATAGTCCCTTCTTCGGGTGTTAATTGAACAGCACTTCTGAGTGTTCTCATGACAGTGTAACTACGGGCTTTCAAAGATCACCTTCGGAGTTAGAGGGGGATCCCTATGTTGTTATTCCTTGAACTTTTCTAACGGTAAGAAACCAGGCAGCTTTCAGGAATAGCAGGCAAGCTCCACTTAATTTGTGCTGACTTCTATAAATGTGCTGATTACACAGTGGCCTTGGCGACGTTAAACACGTGTCCCTGAATGCCACCAGCGCAAGCCACGTCCATTCCAACATTCGGAGCCTCATTGAAGAATCAGAGAAAGCGGCAAAAGATGCTCTCGAGACGGTGACTACGGCGAGCCTGGTGAGAGCTTCCCCAGGGGCCACACTGTGCACCTTCCTTCTCTAGGCACTGGGGGAGATTGTTCCAGAAGGTGCTGAGCAAAGACTCAGTGGCTTAAATTCACGCTTGTCAATATTCTTGTCTGGTGAGATCTGTTTGGCTCTGTCATCATGTGATAGATGTTTTAATTTCTTAGGGCCGTAGATACTTTTTAAGATTTTATTATTAGAGAGCACGAACCGGGTGAGGGGCAGAGGGAGAGGGAGAGCCCCGACGCAGGGCTTGATCTGGGATCATGACCTGAGCTGAAGTCAGCCACTTAACTGACTGAGCCACCCCGGCGCCCCTTAAGGTCATAAATACTTCTTTACGAAGACCAGTGAGGAGAATCTCAGAGTTTCTTATAACAAAAAGGATAATGCTTCTTGATACTGCTTGAGACATCTTCTCTCTGGAGAAATCCTCACTTAATGTCCGGGTTTTGTCTTCATGTATTTAAAAATGGTTTGTGTTCTTTCTCCTCACCCATGAATTAGGACAATTTAAATTGTCCCTACCCATTATCCAGAGGACTCCCATGTTTGGAACTAGACCAGGGGCTATTCTGATAGAGTTGCGTCCCTGTCTCCAGCGGGAGTCCGCCTGCCCCGTCCTCCCCCCGACCATGCCTGTGTTTAAGGTGTCCTGTTTTCCAGTTCTCAGAATCCCTTGTTTCTAATGGAAAAGTGGCTCTCCAGCGCAGTTCCAGATTTTTAAAAGAAGGCAACAGCCTGAGCAGAAAGTATCAAGGTATGTTTCTAACTTGGACCGTATTGATAAGCAGGCTTTCTGAGCATACTGCTGGAACATTCTCCTTTCCTGAAGGAATCTGAACATGAACAACTTTGTCACAATGACATTCTGATTTCCTGTCCTAGAATCATCACATAATTAAAATTTTTATTTTAATGATCTCTTTTAATGTGCAGGCACCTCTAATCTTCCAAAGTCTCATTAAGCCTTCTGTGGTAACTGAATCCTCCATGCAAGGCTTTGGTTCATGGGCTGTCACCATGTTGCAGTGTGTGTCAGGTTCCCTTTGGTTTCCCGCGCTGCCCTGTTCGTCTCGCACTGTCTCACAGTTCCGTGAAGGGTTGTATTGTGTGTGATGCATTTCTTTTGCCTGTGCTGCCAAACAGGGCTAATATAACATTAGGGTCATGGTAGCTTCTCATTAAATCATTATTGACTTAGATCATAATAGATTTATCAATTTTACAAGAAATACCTATGCAGTGAGATTTTTCTGAAGGGTTCAGTAAGCAATGATTTCACATATGTGAAGCTGTCCAGGAAACACAACACAAAATGGCAGCAGGAATTTGTGGTGTGAGAAAAGCGTAGCTTTTCAACTTAAAATATTCTAATCAAGACCTTTCCTGTAGGAGTAGACAGTGGGCTATACACAAAGCTCACACCCCTCTAAGAACACTTCCAGGCCCAGTGCTGGATCCTCCCATGCCTTTCTGAGCCAAGGGCCCGGATGTGTGCATAGCTTTGGTTCTCTGTGAGTGACACAATTTAAATGTGATGTCTTCATCTCACGGAATAGAAAGTCCCTCACGCTTGATCATAAAGCAGATGAAACACAAACTCTAGCATCAGTGTTGATGGGCTGTGGTTTCAGCTTACACGGCGAAAGGTATGTCAGGGGCCACCAAATAGTGACTTTTCTGGCAATTAAAATCTTAGGCAGAACCATCGTGTTCATCAGGTATCTTATCCATAATTCATTTTTAACCACGTGTCCAGCATTGAGATGCAATTGTGTGTCACACACAGAAATATTAAAAGTAAATGCTTTAATCCAACAGCTTTGATCAGACTTGAAAGGGGCTGAGCTGAGCACCTGTCCTGTGGTGAGAGGGTGGAGGGAGGGAAGGGGCCCCGGCCAGGGAAGCAGGGGGGCACTGGGGAAGATTCCTGGGCAGGACGATCTTTGGGGCTTTACAACCCAGAGAAGAGAGGTGGACATAATTTATGTGTGGACAGGAAGTTAGTGAATGATTAAGACTGAGGGATTTAAGCACAAGTCTTCACCTGAACTCTAATTAAATTGGACATGCAATTCAAGAAGAAATATTAGGGAGAAGGGCAACAAGCAAAATAGAAAAAAGATCTAGCAAGCTAAAAGCACTCAATTTCTACAATGAGTGGTGCTAAGTCTTGCTGGAAAAATTTCAATATGGGGGGGTGTCTGTAGAAAGCTGTTGATTCTGTAGACGGGTCAGAGTGATGAAGGAAACTGTTGCCTAGGCAACTTTTGAGTTGGCTACCCTAAGAGGACACTTTTCCTCCCTTTAAATAGATATCACATTGGAACTGAGTGAATTGAAAAATGCAGCAAACAGAGTTCAAGAGAGTGCTGATACAATTACTAGGCGGGCCAATGAATCACGCTTAATACTCAGAGCAATTCCTGGAGGTAAGTGGAAAGGGGGTTCTTGATTTAATCAATGTTTGCTCATTGTAAAGCCGTTACACAGGAGCAGAAGGAAGTCCTGTTGTGAGTCTGAATAACAGCCCTCACTCAAAATCCAGACCAAGTTGGATAGAGTTTTTACTTGCAGAGGAGTATGATTTGGAAGTGAAGATAACTATTTTTTAAGTAACTCAGGAACACCTGTATTGGATTGTTAGAATCAAACTGTGAAAAGCAAAAAAAAACCTTGGAAGACTTGATGCTACCCCATTTCTTTTATTTTTTTATAATAATTTTTTATTATGTTATGTTAGTCACCATACAGTATATCCTTAGTTTTTGATGTAATGTTCCAAGATTCATTATTTGTGTATAACACCCAGTGCACCATGCAAATATGTGCCCTCCTTAATACCCATCACCAGCCTATCCCAATCCCCCACCCCACTCCCCCTCTGAAGCCCTCAATTTGTTTCTCAGAGTCCACAGTCTCTCATGGTTCATTCCCTTTTCTGTTTACCCGCCCCTTCATTCTTCCCTTCCTTCTCCTACCGATCTTCCTATTTCATATGTTCCATAAATGAGTGAAACCATATGATAATTGTCTTTCTCTGCTTGACTTATTTCAGTTAGCATAATCTCCCCCAGTCCCATCCATGTTGCTGCAAATGTTGTGTAATCGTTCTTTCTGATGGCTGAGTGATATTCCATTGTATATATGGACCACATCTTTTTTTTTTTTTTAAAGATTTTATTTATTTATTTGACAGAGAGAGAGACAGCCAGAGAGAGAGGGAACACAAGCAGGGAGAGTGGGAGAGGAAGAAGCAGGCTCCCAGCGGAGGAGCCTGATGTGGTGCTCGATCCCATAATGCCGGGATCACACCCTGAGCCGAAGGCAGATGCTTAACAACTGAGCCACCCAGGCGCCCCTGGACCACATCTTCTTAATCCAGTCACCTCTTGAAGGGCATCTTGGCTTCTTCCACAATTTAGCTATTGTGAACAGTGCTGCTATGAACATTGGGGTGCATATGGCCCTTCTCTTCACTACATCTGTATTTTTGAGGTACATACCCAGTAGTGCAATTGCTGGATCATCGGGTAGCTCTATTTGTAACTTTTTAAGGGACCTCCACACTGTTTTCCAGAGTGGCCGTACCAACTTGCATTCCCACCAACAGTGTAAGAGGGATCCCCTTTCCCACATCCTCTCCAACATCTGTTGTTACCTGCCTTCTCAATTTTTGCCATTCTAACTGGTGTAAGGTGGTATCTCAATGTGGTTTTGATTTGAATTTCCCTGATGGCTNATCTGTATTTTTGAGGTACATACCCAGTAGTGCAATTGCTGGATCATCGGGTAGCTCTATTTGTAACTTTTTAAGGGACCTCCACACTGTTTTCCAGAGTGGCCGTACCAACTTGCATTCCCACCAACAGTGTAAGAGGGATCCCCTTTCCCACATCCTCTCCAACATCTGTTGTTACCTGCCTTCTCAATTTTTGCCATTCTAACTGGTGTAAGGTGGTATCTCAATGTGGTTTTGATTTGAATTTCCCTGATGGCTAATGATTTTGAACATTTTTCATGTGTCTGTTAGCCATTTGTATGTCATCATTGGATAAGTGTCTGTTCATATCTTCTGCCCATTTTATGATTTGTTTATTTGTTTCTTGTGTATTGAGTTTGAGAAGTTCTTTGTAGATCTTGGATACCAGTCTTTTATCTGTAGTGTCCTTTGCAAATATCTACTCCCATTCCGTGGGCTGCCTCTTAGTTTTTTTGACTCTTTCCTTGGCTGTGCAGAAGCTTTTTATCTTGATGTAGTCCCACAAGTTCATTTTCTCTTTTGTATCTCTTGCCTTTGGAAATGTGTCATGAAAATGTTGCTTTGGCCGATGTCGTAGAGGTTGTGCCTATGCTCTCCTCCAGGGTTTTGATGGATTCCTGTCTCACATCGAGGTCTTTCATCCATTTGGAGTTTATTTTTGTGTATGGTGTGAGAGAGTGGTCAAGTTTCATTCTTTTGCATGTAGCTGTCCAATTTTCCCAGCACCATTTATTGAAGAGACTGTCTTTTTTCCACCGGATGTTTTTCCCTGCTTTATCAAGGATTAGTTGCCCTAAGGGCCGAGGGTCCATTTCTGGGTTCTCTATTCTGTCCCATTCGTCTATGTGTCTGTTTTTGTGCCAATACCATGCTGTCTTTGTGATCACAGCTTTTTAGTACAGCTTGAAATCCGGCATTGTGATGCCCCCAGCTTTGTTTTTCCTTTTCAACAATTCCTTGGCGATTCGGGGCCTTTTCTGGTTCCACACAAATTTAATGGCTGTTTATTCCAGTTCTTTGAAAAATGTCATCAGTATTTTGAATGGGATAGCATTGAAAGTATAGATTGCTCTGGGTAGCATGGACATTTTAACTATGTTTATTCTTCCGATCCATGAGCATGGAATATTTTTCCATCTTTTTATGTCTTCCTCAATATCTTTCAAAANTGAAAAATGTCATCAGTATTTTGAATGGGATAGCATTGAAAGTATAGATTGCTCTGGGTAGCATGGACATTTTAACTATGTTTATTCTTCCGATCCATGAGCATGGAATATTTTTCCATCTTTTTGTGTCTTCTTCAATGTCTTTCAAGAGTGATTTGTAGTTTCTAGAATATAGATCTTTTACCTCTCTGGTTAAGTTAATTCTGAGATAACTATGATTTTTGGTGCTATTGTAAATGGAATCAATTCCCTAATTTCTCTTTCTTCAGTTTCATTGTTCGTGTATAGAAATGCAACTGATTTCTGAGCATTGATTTTGTATCCTGCCACCTTNCATTCGTCTATGTGTCTGTTTTTGTGCCAATACCATGCTGTCTTTGTGATCACAGCTTTTTAGTACAGCTTGAAATCCGGCATTGTGATGCCCCCAGCTTTGTTTTTCCTTTTCAACAATTCCTTGGCGATTCGGGGCCTTTTCTGGTTCCACACAAATTTAATGGCTGTTTATTCCAGTTCTTTGAAAAATGTCATCAGTATTTTGAATGGGATAGCATTGAAAGTATAGATTGCTCTGGGTAGCATGGACATTTTAACTATGTTTATTCTTCCGATCCATGAGCATGGAATATTTTTCCATCTTTTTGTGTCTTCTTCAATGTCTTTCAAGAGTGATTTGTAGTTTCTAGAATATAGATCTTTTACCTCTCTGGTTAAGTTAATTCTGAGATAACTATGATTTTTGGTGCTATTGTAAATGGAATCAATTCCCTAATTTCTCTTTCTTCAGTTTCATTGTTCGTGTATAGAAATGCAACTGATTTCTGAGCATTGATTTTGTATCCCACCACATTACTGAACTGCTCTATAAGTTCTAGTAGTTTGGGGGTGGAGTCTTTTGTGTTTTCCATATAGAGTATCATGTCATCTGTGAAGAGAGACAGTTTGACTTCTTCTTTGCCGATTTGGATACCTTTTATCTCTTTTTGTTGTCTGATTGCTGTTGCAAGGACTTCCAGTACTATGTTGAATAATAATTACCCCATTTCTTTTAAAATGGCTTGACACATTGCTTCAATGAACGGGTCACTCGAAGAAGTCAGCAAGAAGCTGAATGTTCCTGCTTTAAGGGAAAATGATAGATTCATTATAAATGGGGGCAATTAAAATCTCTTGCTTGGTGCTCTTCCTTCATGAGGCAGTAAAGCATTCTAAAATAAGCTCAGAAAACACTTTAATACGGATGGGTTGGAAATGCACTATTCATTACAGTCTGAACTAGTATAACTGTTTAAAAGTATAATACAAATGAGTCCAGCCGCGTTACATCATTTACACCCACTCAACCTTCTCTTCTTTTCTTAGTAAGCCTGACAAGATGCCTCACAGCTCCCGAGTTCCATGGATTCACCTGTAAGCATGGAAACTGCTGTGCAGAGCTGGGCTTGGGGCACTTTGGACTGACTTCTAACCTTAAGTCAGGGGAACATTTTCTGATCTGGACGTTTCTTTTCTTTTCTTTCTTTTTTAAGGACACATGATTTATGTTGATTAAACAATTAAAAGTACCTTTCCAGGGGCGCCTGGGTGGCTCAGTCGGTTAAGCATCTGACTCTTGATTTTGGCTCAGGTCATGGTCTCAGGATTGTGAGATCAAGCCCTTTGTTGGGCTCCATACTGGGCATGGAGTCTGCTTAAGATTCTCTCTACCCTCCCCCACAACCCCCCTTAAAAAAAAAAAACAACACCTTTTTATTTGGAAGTATTTCAAACCTGCAGAAAAATTGTTGCAAGAGTAAAAAGACACCTGTAGACTCTTTATCTGGCTTCTTCTAGTGTTTGTTTTTGTCCGGTTAGTGATTGGATACTTTAAACATGAATACTAGTGTCTTTTTAAAAAAATCATCACCCAGATTTTCTACAATAACTGAATTCCATTTTATCTATAGTGACTGTTCAGTCTTTATTCTGCTGTTCCATCTAGCATCCAGCTGATTTTGTGGGCAAATACCACTTCCTCTAGCCTACAACATGCCTATCTTACCTACAAATTTAAATTCCACAACCTCCTTATCCCCACATGGACGGATATGAAGAAAGTATTTAATGACTATGAGAAGGGAGTGATAGAAGGGAAACCAAGTAAAGAAATTTCACTTATTAACATCTAAGATGCTGAGAACATGACGATTAGCAGGTGATCTCACTGCATATTGAAATATCAGTACAGAGGATTGTTACCAAAACTATTTCATTTGTCCCTAAGAGGGAGCAGTAAGGCATAGGACATGTGGTCTTACTACGTCCATTAAAAACCAGAAGCCCCATTTTGTGTTCAGCATCCCATAAGAAATACTGTAACATGTTCCCATGAGAAGTTACATTTATCGTGGTTTATGGTTTTCTCCATGTATGATCACAGGAGTGCATGCTTGCATATAAATTTATTTCAGGTGTCAGAGGCAAAGGAACCAAAGTCAAAGAGCTGGCCACAGCTGCAAATCAGAGCGCAGCAAGCACTCTAAAGGACGTCGTGGGATTGAGCCAGAAGCTGTTGAATACATCCGCTGACCTTTCCAGGGTTAACGCCACCTTACAAGAAACCAACAAACTTCTACAGTACTCCTCAATGACCAGTATGTCCTGGTCTCCCTTCCCAGTGGGAAAGTCTGCCGTGTGAGATTTTCAACTGGCCCAGTGTAGCATGGCGTCTTGTTGCCCAACAGCATTCCTAAGGAATAAAAATGCACTGATATCTAGATTGGCATTGATAAAGCAAGAGAAGGGCCTTGGGTAGTGCGTGCTGCTGGCGCATTTTTCATAGACAGTCGACCCTTGAACAACACAGGTTTCAACTGCACGGGTCCACTAGACACAGATTAAAAAAAAAAATAAATACGGGGCGCCTGGGTGGCTCAGTCGTTAAGCGTCTGCCTTCGGCTCAGGGCGTGATCCCAGAGTTCTGGGATCGAGCCCCACGTCAGGCTCTTCCACTGGGAGCCTGCTTCTTCCTCTNTTTCTTTATGCTTTTCTTAACATCATCTTTTCTCTAGCTTACTGTATTGTAAGGATACAGTCTATAACACATGTAACGTACAAACCGTGTTAATTGACTATTTACATTGTTGGTAAGGCTTCCAGCCAACAGTAGGCTATTCCTAGTGAAGTTTTTGGGGAGTCAGAAGTGACACGCAGCTTTGCGACTGTATGGGGGGTTGAGCACCCCCCCTCCTGAGTCGTTTGAGGGTCAACCGTATTTACCAAGTTTCTAGGCTTTGATCCTTTTATTCAGGGCATTGGTAATAAAATTCGTTTCTCTTGTTTCCTCCCTGCTGCCGACTATCTCGCCCTCTGCTACTTGGTAGCCCTGCTAGCCGGAAGAAGAATGAAAGACGCAGAAGCACAAGCCAGCCTTTTATTTGATCGGTTGGAACCTTTGAAGATATTAGAAGAAAACCTGAACAGAAACCTGTCGGAAATCAAACTGCTCATTAGCCAGGCCCGGAAGCAGGCGGCTTCTGTGAGTGTGGGCTCCTGTGCTCGCGGGGGCTCTTGGTAACTCCAGGTCTCAGGGGACTCCTGCAGAGGACAGGCGCACCAGCCCCCTGGACGTCTACTGACTCAGCTCTTATCTCGCACATTTCTCACAGCCTTGTCTACAGTACATTTAAGACTCTTTGTTAAGTATATTTACTTAAGGACACACACACACACTTAGGGGTGTGTGTGTGTGTATGAATATACATATATATATATGCACACACACACATAGCAACTAATGACTTTTATTTATGGTGCCTATGCTTTGTCTTGAAAAGACCTCTCCTGCCTGGGACAGTATATTTACGTGTACTTAAGTAGTCTCATTTTCTTTGTTTTTTGCTTCAACCTGTCTCCAAATGTTAGCAAAGAGATCTCATGTCTTTGTGGAGATTTATAATTGTAGCCTAGACTCATCAATCCACAACTGTTAGCTCAGGTGGCGTACGGCCCGTGCTCTACGTGTTGACGTCCAAGTTTCCTTGGCCGAGTATGGCATTACTGCCATCGCTTTCCCAACCCGCTGTCAGTAATCCAAGTGTTCTTCAGAAAGTTTGCGCCCTGTGAGCCTCATCGTCCAGGAGTCCGGCGACACAGCCGATACACACACACACGCTCACAAATCCAGGTCACTAGATGCATCAAACACTTGACAGCTGGAAAAATACAAGCTTGAGAAAATGTTTTACGACCATCCATAGCGCATCATTGCTTGTGCTCTAAAGGGGAGGCATTTTGGGGAAATAATACTTTCAAGAGACTATGCATTCGCCACGCTCCTGGGGACTTATAGAGGACAGATGCGACCTCTGGTCTCATGTTCATCTGCTCAAACCCTGCTAGCTAAGAAAAATCAGTTCTGCAGTCATCCCCCGCCCCCCACCACCCGTGGGCTCAATATTGGAAAATTGCTGTAGGTTGACATGAGCTTTGGTTTCTGTTTGTTTCCAAGAAAGTCACCAAGTAAACGTAAGCCCAACGGATGTTTCTAAATGCTCTGATTAACACACACGTATAATCTTTAAAGCTAATATAAGAAATATATGCAAATACTTACTTAGAGAAACGTGTAGTAAGTGCAAAAGTTGCTCTATAAATATTTGCTGAATGTATAAATAGATTATCCCTTCATTTATTTGACACGTGATCGTCAAATATCCTCCCTGTGTCAGGTGTAAAGATTCCAGGGTGATCTGGATAAGCTCCTTGTCTTAAGGAATTAAGTCTCACATGAGTGAGACTGTTTCCTACGTAAAATACTCTTAAAACTTCAAGACTGACTTTTCCATTTCTAAGTAGTTCACCAAATAAAATAATTTTTGTCACCACCTGATCTCTCACGTTATGAAACACAAAGCATTATGCACCCTCAGGAGAGGAAACCTGCCTGCCAGTGAAAATTGCTTCTGGAACAGCACTTTTGATCTCCTGGCATGCTGCCAATGTGTGTCACTGCGTGATTAGGACACTTCCTCTTTCCTTTCCCAGATCAAAGTTGCCGTGTCTGCAGACAGAGACTGTATCCGGGCCTACCAGCCTCCGACCTCTTCCACTAACTATAACACCTTGACGCTAAATGTTAAGACGAGCGAACCCGACAACCTTCTCTTCTACCTCGGGAGCAGCGCCAGTGTGAGTACGGACCACGGAGCAGCGGCGACTCCCTTGGGGGCCTGTGTAGTTTCTGAATTGGCAGGGGGGTTTTGGTGAAAAACAAAAATAGGGCCTTGGTGAAATCACTAATTCTTCTAAGGGAACTAAGCTTTTGCTAAACTAGGGGCATTTGATTAAAAACACACACTGAATGCCTGTGAGGAGGACCGCAATATTGGGGGGGGGTCTTCCCTCTGTCATCTTCATCGCTCGCCGTGGGGACCATTTCCTAATGGCTTCTGCAGCCTCTTCGGCCATCAGGTGTAGCTGTGGGTGTGTGAAGTGGATCTTGGTGCTGGTTATTTATCAGGAGTGGAGGTGTGCACCCTAACGGGCGCATCAGCACCATCCAGCTTCACCCAGGCTCCTCCACCTGGCGAGATTCTGGTGGCTCCCAGAGGGGCAAGTCCCCTGTGGAAACCATTGATACCCTTGGTTGCCAGTGGGAATGGGTCAGAACCCTTGGGGGTGTGAGAGCAGAAAATGTTAACACGCACAAATTCTGAAATGTCTTCTTGGGAGCTAAGGCTCAGAGCACACGCAAGTCCCTGATGGGGGATCTCTTGGCTCCCGTCTTACTGCGCATTCACGTATGCTCACTGCCTTCTGAGACTGGGCAAACAAGCAAGTAGAGCGCCTTCGCTCATGTTCCCTGTAAGCTACTGGTGACCCCCAGTGAGTGTTCCTGGGGAACATTCTCGAAGGCACTGTGGAGGGCCATGCGGGGCAAGGGAGGTGGGACACTAATATCCAATGAAGCTTAGCTGTCTCCAGTACTCTGAGTCATGCTCCAGCTCCAGGGAGGAGAGCATTTAAAGACAGAAGACAGGTTTTGTTTGTTTGTTTGTTTTTTAAGAAGAGAGGAAATGCTCCAGGAGCTCATTCTTTAACATGTTTTGGTCGTCATGCAAACAGTCGGCACGTAAACTCATCCCAGCTCATGCCCGCGCCCCAGTCTGATTTCTTGGCAGTGGAGATGCGGCGAGGGAAGGTGGCCTTTCTCTGGGATATGGGCTCCGGGTCCACGCGGTTGGAATTTCCAGACTTCCCAATCGATGACAACAAGTGGCACAGTATCTATGTAACCAGGTAGTAGAGAAAGTTCTCTCCAAGGGTCTCTTTCTTTAAAACTGTATCTTATAAATTTGTAACATATGTGTCACACCCTATAATCTTTGAAACTTCAGGGAAGTCAGATTATAGTAAAAGGATAGTTGGTTCAGATTCACTATAGAAATAAGGGCTTTTTTTTTCTTATTACAGAAGAAATAAGCTTTGTTACGAAAATCAAAAATAAAAGAAGAAAAAAGTTAAGTTTGTTGCCTTTAGAATGTTAGGTCTAAAGGTGAGGCGGCCAACCCGGTAAATTGTGTTCTCCCTGGTAGAGGGGAGTGAGAGGCAGCACGGTAGAACTTCCATGTGGCAGGTGTGGTATGCACATAGAAGAGGAAAGAAGGCAGGGGTCTAAGTGGGGAATGTGGTTCCTTAAAATTCAGATACAAAGCAAAATCCTTCCTTGTAAAGCCTCTCTCCAGCAGTAGCTTCTTTCAAGCAGGTTTAGGTTATCTTTTCACTTTTCCATAATACTGTGATTTGTTCTTGCTGGTGTGTTATTGCTGGGAATTCTTGCCTTTTGCTCTGTCATTTATGGAAATGGAGTAATACTGAAGGCAGTAGACTGTTTCAAATAGAGTCAACTCATTATTTGTAACTGGTTGAAGCAAGGAGGTAGCACGATGCAACTTATGATTTAGAAGACCTTCTCCACAAGGTTTTGCGAGTAAACTGGGGGTGGGGTGGGCAAGACTGAAAGAGGGAGACCAGTGGGGGCCTGCTGCAGGGAACACGGGGAGAAGCAGCTGGAGGCTGTCTAGAAACAGATGTGTACATGCGCTGACAGACTTGGAATTCTGAAAGTGTTCTTTTTGCAATTCGTTGTAACCCTTAGATTTGGAAACATCGGTTCATTGAGTGTAAAGGAAATGAGCGCAACTCAGAAGCCACCGACAAAAACAAGTAAATCCCCTGGAACAGCGAACGTTCTGGATATAAACAACTCAACACTCATGTTTGTTGGAGGGCTCGGAGGACAGATCAAGGTAACATTCCAGACGTTCATCTGAACAGGACGGACGGGCTGCTTTAACCTAAAACTAGTATGCTTAAATTATTGAATATATCCTAGGCAGGTGATTATTTCTTGTTTCTATTATTTTGCTTAATGACAGTAAATTTGCAGAGTTGGGCTGGTTTTATAAAGCAAAGGATCCTGCTGAGTAAAGAGCGTAAATAAAAAGAAGCCAGCCGCTCATTTTGCTATTCGGTTCCTTTTCCAGGACTGAAACAGGAAATTCCGTATTCTGCATTCATTTCTGTAATTTCTCTTATTGCTGTTCTAACTCTACTGGCAGAATAATGCCAATTCGTGTTTAGCGTGGGAGCCGTTGTGATTTCTTTTACACGGGAGCCGTTGTGATTTCTTTTACTCTACCCGCTATCCGCTTACTGGATCAAGCGGAGTCACCTGGATTTGTTTCGGTGCCCTGACAGTAAGGGTGTCAGTCCCTGCCAGGCCCTCACCACTGACCAACATGCTCTGAGCCTCTGTTTCCTCGCCTGTAAAAGGGGCTTCTTTCCAGGGACCCTGGTAACCGGGGTGATCTTTAAGGTCCTGTCTGGTTATCACTCATTCTACGGTTCCACTTAATAATTGGGAGGAAATCCAGGGATGACAGCCTGGCCATTTTTCTGGATGTTGTTTTCTCAAAATTTGGGTGTTAGATTTAAGCTCCCAGGAAGGAGGTTCGTGCATGTAGAGCATGCATTCCTTCCCCGCCCCCACCCACGCGGGTTATGTCTCTTCTGTTTGTTTATATTAGAAGTCTCCTGCTGTGAAGGTTACTCATTTTAAAGGCTGCATGGGAGAGGCCTTCCTGAACGGACAGTCCATCGGCCTGTGGAACTATATTGAACGGGAGGGCAAGTGTCACGGCTGCTTTGGAAGGTAACGGGCCCCACGATTGAATACACAGTGTCATTCACACCCAAGAGCTGCTTAGAAAATTCACATGCCCATCACAGGTGGCACAGAGTTTGTCCTGTCGGTCATCTTACCCCAAAGGATAGGACGTAGGTCATTTCCTAACAGAAGCACGGGTATCATTTTTAACCTTTAAGAAGCAGTTTTCACTGTGCCTGTATGCTTTCATCATGGGTCCTATCACTGAGAAGCATCACACACCCTCTCAAGCCACCCCTGTCTCAGCCACAGGGAAGTCTTTGGTGAATCACTGGACATCTTTATTCTGAAAAGACCTCCACGGATGAGAATTTTGTTTGTGCTGCCAGTTTTTATAGATAAATCTATCCCATTCTTAAATTCTAGAATTCGAGAAATTAAATGCCTTTGGCAATGGAGAACAACTACCTGACATCGTTTGGCTGATATTGACATAATAGCTGGCATTTAATAACTCTCACTGAGCTCAAGAGCCCCTGTTTTACTTTCTTTTTTTTTTACTTTCTAAAAAAATAACTGCAACCCCAGAAGTATACAAGACCCGTTTTCTAGCACTTTAGTAATTAAGACAATAGATTGCCTCTGCCATTAGAGAAATGTAACATCTGATATAATTCTGTCATCTAATGGGCTGCTCTGTCCAGATAGATATCTGTAATTAACAGTGAGCTGTGACAAGATCAGTTGGAAGCAACTCCCATTACATTTAGAAACTCGTGGACGAGTTTTCATTTTGTTACAGTCAGATCTGTTTTCTCTTAGGGCTCGTAACTTGGGATTTTGTGGTTTGAGCCTTTTATTTGCTTCTTTCCCTTTATTTCACTTGCTTTCAAAGTCATGACCAGAACCTTGGTTATTGGAGCCTTATGACTGAAAAAAATATTAGCTTTGGTGTCTAAGTTTCTCAGGCTTCCTCTCCTACCATATCCCTCTCGGTGACTTTGTAGTAAGTCATTTCACCTTGTGGAGACTTGGTTTCTTCTTCCAGAAAAGGAAAATGCAAAGTATGTTGTCCTACCTCCCAACACTGGTAATGAACACATATCATGATGTATTTGAAAATACGGGATAAATGTGAAACACTGCACCATTGTTCACCTCTGATCTTCCTGCAGTCACAGTCCGTTGCTTTTTAGGTGGATGTCTCAGAATTATTTTCTTGACAATAAGCGTGTAAAACCTAAGGTTTTATAATTGGCAAATAAGATAAAAAATGATATTACCCAGTGAGGTAATGACACCAGCTCTAGAACTCTGGGAGCAGAGAACTCCCCATCACATCCCCATCCCTTTTTCCTCGTGCTGTTTTTCTAGCAGGGAAGTTTCCCCAGCAGTTTAGTGATTCTTACTTGAAAGCTGTTCTGACCCCTGGACTCTGGGCCCCACATTGACCCCAGATCATTAATCTTACTTGTAGAAAGGAAAAGTCTTAACAGAGCTCGAAAATTTCTGATATGGAAAATGTCCCCCTACTTTAGCTGTTACAGTATTCCCAATTTCACCTGTCATTTATAGGGTTATCTTAAAACCCCTGGCCTTGAGCTGCAGTAATGAGTGAATTAAATGCCTGCTAGCTCTTCTCTTTTGTTGGAATGAGGAAGTCAGTTTTCTATGTGGCCACCGGTTTTCTTCTCTTTGAAGAAAACCCTCCCACCTCATGTCCACCCACCCTGGACCCCCGGCGAAAGATGGAGGTTGCTACAGACCGAGAGGAGGGCTTAGCAGGTGTCGCCACCCTCCTGACCCTAGTCCTAGAACTGGCTTTTTTGCAGAGGGCTGGCCACCCAGCTGAACCTTAGGACCAGACTGACTCATGGGCTCAATCAAAGGTTTGATTAAATGTTTTTCTGGGTGCTGAACAAATCATCTGGCTGATACTACCTTATAGTGACTACCTTATACTGACTACCTTATATTGACTACCTTATACTGACTACCTTATATTACTGACTACCTTATATTACTGACTACCTTATATTACTGACTACCTTATACTGACTACCTTATACACTACCTTATATTGACTACCTTATACTGACTACCTTATATTGACTACCTTATATTGACTACCTTATACTGACTACCTTATATTGACTACCTTATATTGACTACCTTATATTGACTACCTTATACTGACTACCATATCTAATGTGTGTTTTTTAAAGAATACTAGTTCGATAGGATATTAGTGGATATTTATTTCTAAGTGAGGGTGCAAGGTGTCTCCTGACCATAAATGGTTGGGAAACACTGGGTTAAAACAGTTATGCACTTCTTTATTTTGAGGCCATCAGAAGCTTTTAATGTGCTAACACGCAGTAACCTTGTCCTCAGGACAGGCTGGACTTGCAGCATTCCCAAACTCACTTGATCCCCAACTTTTTAAAAAAAAGCATTTCAGAGTTGCGTATGTTCCATAGAACATACAGTGGCAGGTGCAGAGAGAGACGCAAGCTGGTGCTTTCTGCCCATGTTTGTAAATTGCGTTGTCGTCATTTTAGGCAAACTTCCCTACTTATTAGGTAGAGACTTTAGCTCAAAGAATTAGCAAACTAATTCTAGTAAACGAATCAATTTTTATAAATCGGTGATGAGAATTCAATGTGCTTTTGACCTTTATGTGTAATCTGCCATTATTAAATCATTTGTGCGGTCCACTGATGCTCATACTGAGAAAATTATTTTTTAAATCTAAAGGACATTTACCTTTGACTTATATTACCAGGTAAACAAATCGATTTTTTTTTTTTTTGCTTTTTAATTCCTCTTTGGATATATTTACACTTTTTATATGTTATCAGCATATGTTTATAATTATGAACATCTCTTAAATTCTTAAAGCATATTATACAATAAGCCACTGATTCTAACAGTTATCATCTAAAAATGGAAAAAGCCTTTTTATTTAATTAATGGGCCTTTATTCTGGTATTAGTTATGAGTGGATGTTGGGACAGGTGGTGTTGGGACCTTTGAGACAGGACAGTCCCGTGTTCCAGGCCCCCTGCTAGCTGCTGGCGATGTCAGCATTTGTCCCAGGAGTTGATCTCCTCCAACGTCTCCTGGTCTCCAGGAGAGACATCTGTGGAAGCACAGAGGACGTTCTCCGTGCTGTGGCATGTGGAGGCACAGGTGAAGTGGCATCAGAGGCCCGGGGCCCACGTGACACCGCATTCACTCTCATACCGCTGCTCCGAGCGCTGCTGGGTAGTGCAGCAGGCCTGACCCCCTGTCATGAGAGCTTGCATCAGGGGCCTAGTGATTCTTGAAGGCTCACTGGACTGAGAGCTGGGGACAGAGGGTTGCTGTTGTCAACCTGGCTTTCATTTGTCCCGGGATCCTTTGCCTGGGCAGGGGCCCACCTGGGAACAGGCACCTGGGCTGACTGGCGAGGCACGTGGGCCTCATGCTTAAGAACGGAAACCTTGGCCACAAAGTGACAAGCCCCAGAAAATTGTCATCAACCTGGGCAAGAATCTTCTCAAGAGACGCACATTCAAACAGGGTTTCATTTGAATGCATCCCTCTTTGTGGCCACCTCTTGTGGCTGGGCCCTGCTGATGGGGAGAAGCCAGAAGCAGAGAGTTCCCATTCTTGAGAACAGAGAACTCCCGAGCTCTGGAGAGGGACAGGGCGTGCACAGCGGGACAGGACAGATTTCTGGAGTTTTGTGTGAAACCCGGCTTCACCATTTTCTTGGGTGTAGGCTTGGACAAGGTACTTGATCTCAGAGGCTCAGCTTTTAATGGGCAAAGGGTGACCCTGCAGAGACCTTTGGACAAAGCAGAATAATCAGAGCTAACTGGAGGGAACATTTCAGTGCCAAGCACTGTGTAAAGAACTTTACATGTATTAAATCATGTATAGCCCTTCCTGAGAGCTTCTATTATTTTCCTTATTTTATAGAGGAAGGCAGTGAAGCACAGAGATGTTAAGTAACTTTTCCAAGTTCACACAGCTAGTGAATCGGGAGACAGGGATTTGAACCCCAGCAGTCTGGTTCTAGGGTCTGTGTCCTTAGCTGCATGAAACGAACCAGCCAAGAGACAGAGCAATGGAACATGTCTGCAGGAAGTCACAGGATTCAGAATGAGAGAATAGAGAATTAAGCCATAGCTGCTTCACGCAGAGTGCATTTCCTGTAAGTTCCACTTCTAAGACAGGTCAAAAGACAGAAATCTTTAGAAAAAGCTGGACTGAGGGAAGCTATCAGTTTGAAACCTCAGGCGTCACAAAGCACTGCTATTTTTGTTTTGTTAATGGAAACAGTGTCACCGTTCGGTTACGTGTCCTGCGTGGAGATGTGGAATCAAGTTTCCCTTCAACTGGGAAAAATGCAAATTCCTGTCCCCGCAAAACACCCGAATCCAGATTTCACTCTGAAGCCCAGAAACATGTTTTTAAAATGTAAACAGAAGGGGGAATGAACCACGAGAGACTATGGACTCTGGGAAACAAACTGAGGGCTTCAGAGGGGAGGGGGTGGGGGAATGGGATGGGCCTGTGATGGGTAGTAAGGAGGAAACATATTGCATGGTGCACTGGGTGTTATATGCAAGTAATGAATCATGGAACTTTACATCAACAACTAGGGATGTACTGTATGGTGACTAATATAATATAATAAAAATTATTATTAAAAAATAAATAAAATAAATGTATTATGAGATGTTCCAGATAAACTCACTTTGTACTTGAAGAGTGAATAAGGGCAGTCTTTTGAGGTATGGGGGCGGCCACAAAACACACTGACCTGAGAAGGACTGAGGCCTATTTTAAATAACTTTGTTGTAAGCTCATCCTGCAGATTTTTGAGATTTTTGTTGTCAATAATGATTTGGGGGGGGGGTAAAATGGTCCTTCTGCTACGTTGGTACCTATTTGTTTTCCATCATTATTCCAGTTTAGCTGATGTATTGCTTAAAACCAGTAGGTGATAAAATGTTAATATAAAAATTACTCTGAAAGCTTTGGTATTAAGAAAGGACAGTGACATTAAAGGCAATCAGAACAAATGAAAATCTTGATAAGTAGAAATATTTATAGTGATTATCCATCCTTTGAAGACCTTTCTTCTAATTACAGTGAACACCGCATTAACTTTCTTTTCCTTAGAGAGCAACTGGCATTTGCCTTGCAAATTCTCATGTCAACATATTTTAAGATATGACTTACACTTATCAAATTATGGAAATAATAGCTCTCCCACAATGTTTGTGAGGGGAAGACCTTGGTAAATATATCCTTTCTTCTCTTTGACCACCTTACTGAGACTAGATTCTGTTTCATCTGCTCTGCTTTGCAGCCCCCAGAATGAAGACTCTTCCTTCCATTTTGACGGGAGTGGGTATTCGGTTGTGGAGAGAACGCTCCGGGCTGCGGGGACTCATATAATTATGCTGTTTAGTACCTTTTCACCCAATGGGCTTCTTCTCTACCTCGCTTCAAATGGCACTGTAAGTATATACAGTCCAATAGCTATGAGGAGATTTATGTTTACTGACCGTTCTATGAGTCATTAAACATATATATGAATATAAGATATACATATGTATGCCATAATATTGCCCCATTTTAAATATTATGTTAAAAATTCACTGACGAGCCGTTGCAAAATACAGGAGACCACCAAGTAGAAAACACCCTTCCTATCATTTATAGATATCAATGATATTTGTTATTAAATTTTTTCTTTCCTCTATTGTGCTCCATGTTCACTCTAATCACTTCTTTGAATTCCATCTACAGGAATTTAGTGTTAGTTTTATCCTATTGTGGGAGTGATTTCTTTCCACCTTCTAGTACTGGCCCATTTGCTGATCTAAATGAAAATGATACAAAGATCCCACTTCTCTTACTGTAGATTTTGGCGACATTGTGTTTCTCTCCTTTATATCTAGGTAGTATTCTAGAAAGTCTTTCCAGACACGTCAGTTTCCTAGCAGAGACCTCTGACAGGCCAGATCCACATTTCTGAGTTTGACTTTGGAAGGTTTCCACCGTCTGCAACTTGAAGGGAAAGGGAATCTGTGAGAACAGTGTAGCCCTGGGTAACTCTTTTCTCTTCTTCACAGAAAGACTTTTTATCCATCGAGCTGGTGCGTGGCAGGGTCAGAGTTACAGTGGACCTGGGTTCAGGGCCTCTTGCCCTTATTACAGACAGACGCTATAACAACGGAACCTGGTACAAAATCGCCTTCCAGAGAAACCGAAAGCAAGTTAAGTGCACAGAAGGGCAATGAGATGTTACAGGTCACCCTCGGAGGAACAGAAATCCTTCCAAAATCAGGGATGCCTCGGTGGCTCAGTTGGTTAAGCATCTGACTCTTGATTTTGGCGCAGGTCATGGTCTTGGGGCCCACGCTGGGCTCTGCACTGAGCGTAGAGCCTGCTTGGGATTCTTTACCTCTCCCTCTGCCCCTCCTCTCCTGTCTCTAAAATTTTTTTAAAGAGAGAAAGAAAGAGAAAGAGAGAGAAAAAAGAAATACTTCCAAAATCAGCCGTCTTTATTTACTTTAGCTTCTTGGGGACTCTTGAATGATATTCTAATGGAAAGCCACTGTTTTCTTTGAAATACTAAATGCCAGGATTCACATTTTGTTGGGGGAATTTATAATTCTATTTTTTTATGGTTTCCAAGTGCATTACCTAACATTAAATACTGATTTGGAATCAAAGATCAAATCCATTCTCTTTGCTGCCACACATAACTGCTGTCACTCAGCGGTACGTATTCTGGACTCACGGACTTTTGTACAGAGGATTTTCATGTATCCTTTAACAGCCAGGAACACTCCCTGGTCAGATGTGCAGAATGTGAAAGAATTTATAAAGAGAGAATTTATAAATGAACTTTGTTTTTACCTTAATGTAGAAAATGATTTTCATTTTCCTGTCTCTTCTTTTTAGGAATCCTAGCAGTTATTGATGCATATAACACCAGCTACAGAGAAACGAAGCAAGGTGAAACTCCAGGAGCATCTTCTGACCTCAATCGTCTAGATAAAGATCCAATTTATGTGGGTGGATTACCTAGGTCAAGAGTTGTGAGGTATATCCCATGGAATAACTATGTCCGTAATTGCCGAATGTGTTATTTTCCTAGGGCTGCCATTAACAAGGCACCACAAGCCAGGGGACAGACAACAGAAGTGTGCTCTCTCACAGCTCTGGAGGCTACAAGTCCAAAAGCAGTCAGCAGATTTGCTTCCTTCTGGGGGCTGTGAGAATCTGTTCCATGCCTCTCTCCTAGATTCTGGCAACTTCAGGCCTTCCTCAGCTTGTAGATAACATGCTGTGTGTCTTACTACCTTGTCTTCCCTCTGTGTGTGTCTCTCTGTGTTCAAATTTCCCCTTTTCATAAGGACACGGGTCATATTGGACCAACCCTAATGACCTCAGCTTAACGTGATTACGTCTGTAATGACCTTATTTCCAAATAAGGTCACACTCACAGGTACTGGGGGTTAGGACTTCATCATCTTTTGTGGGGGACAAATTTTAACCTGTAACATCAGCCTTGCTTCAAACCACTATGTGTCATATTAACTGGGATGTAAAGAAACCCTTCCGTAGTAAAATTAATGATTTTCTGTCTGCCTTTAGAACACCTAGAAATCGTTACTGTTACTAATATTATATGATATCTGAAGACCTCATTTTCCATCACAAGTTGTTCTCCTGAGATTTTAGCAGAATCTTTTTCAGGGCAAAAAAAATTATGCTGTCTGCAGACTTATCTGGATTTCCCCTCTGTGTGATGAGGGGAATAATGTATGTGAAAGCTGAAAGACCAGCATGAGGAAGTTGGAAGAAAGATGGCAGAGGAGGCAATGAAATTGTTTTAACGCTACTCACATTTAGCTTTGAGACTAGCTTTAGTAACTGACATAAGCTGTCTGTGGGTCGTTGTCCTCAGTTGTGTAATTCTGGACATAAAATTAAATCCTAAGTTTCTTTCACACCATTTAAAAAAAAAAGTCCTAAATGAAAGGCCAGCAGTCAAGGCAAGATGGATTCCAGGGAGTGGGATTATCAAATGTCCAAACTGAATCCCAGCCCACTATCCCATCTTCAGCGAGTTCTTGCACGGAATCATGATACGCGACACAGAAGTGCAGCCACTCTGGATGCTCTAAGTTCAGCATCCCCGATCCACTCCTCACCCCCTCTCTTGGCCAGAAATTTCTGAAAGTTCCAAGGAACGCAGTTTACCTCCACAGTCGCCATGCCCCTACCCCGTCTTGGAAATGAATTCTACTTAAACTTCAGGGGAGTTGGTCACTTGCCCCTGAGGTCTTATCCTTCTGCCAAGATGGAGCCAGGACTGGAAGCCAGATTCCAGATGTCGTTTCCTCACATGGTGGCAGCAGGGCTAGATACTCTAGCAGCAAGCTGTGTTGCAGCTCATCTCTACGGGACCTAAATGGACACCATGTAGACATTGGAGAAGAGGTCCCATTTTATAGGAAGATATCCCAAATCACAGACTTTTTTGCTAGAAGGAACTTGGGTATCTATCAAGGGCAGCCTCCTCCTCTACAAGGGAAGAAACTGAGATCCAGAAAGGTCGAAATCTGTCCTCAGTCAAGTAGTTGCCTACTGGTCTACAGCTCATTGCTTAACACAGAGGGAGAGAAAAATGAGCTGGGACCTAACTGGAGACCATGTGACTTCAGAGTTTCCCTGTGACCAGCTGATGCTTCAGAGTGTAACTTGGAGATGTTCAGTCATCTCCATATTTTAGAAATCAGAGTTTGGTCACATGACAGCCTCACCCCAGCCAGCAGTGTGGCAACTTCTGTTAAGAAAAATATGGTACTGATTTGGAGTCAAAGAAACAGAGATTTGGATAATCCTAGACTACACCAAATGCAATTATTTCTTTCAGGACAAAGTGTAGGACTATGTAGTTGGACACCGGCCAGTGACTTCTGTAGCCATGTGGTCCTAGGGGCTAACACTGCCCTCACTTGCTTCCGTGGGAGGCATATGACCATGTTCTACCCTACATGAAACTTGGATTTTGGTCTGTGTGCCATTGCTTCCTTATGACTGTGTACTGTCTTTTGTAACTGGCCTGTGTTTTACTGAGTATATTTAAATTGCAGTGACTACTTTCCCTTAAAATATTAAACATTTTATCTAGGTAGTCATCTAGTCTAACTCATTAAATTCAACCCCTTTCCTTGGTCCTAAGGAGAGCATTCATTTGACCTGAAGTCTTCACCATTAATGTCCTTCTTAGAGGGAGACCTAGACATTTCTGCAGAATGACAAATAGAAGATCTTCTTTACTTGGAGATCCATTTTTATTCCTTTCAAAAATGGAGTTATAAAATCCAAATTTTGTTGTTCTCCCCACAGGAAAGGTGTCACCAGCAAAAGCTATGTGGGCTGTATCAAAAACCTGGAAATATCCAGATCAACCTTTGATCTACTCAGAAATTCTTATGGAGTGAGAAAAGGCTGTATACTGCAGGTGGGAAGCATTTTATTAATATTGGAATGAGTTTCTATAAATGTCCACTGACTTCCCAATGTAGTAAAGTAACAAAATCTAAGCCAGCAGGGGGAATGGGAGAGAGACGACGGGGAGATCGGCAGTAACCCCCACGGTGGGTGGTTCAGCCTTCAAGTGGGCCTCATGGTGCTCCTTCCTCTCTCTTGTGACCAGCCTATCCGAAGTGTTAGCTTCTTGAAAGGCGGCTACGTTGAACTGTCACCCAAGTCTTTGTCACCAGAATCAGAATTGTTGGCGACGTTTGCCACCAAGAACAGCAGTGGCATCATCCTGGCTGCCCTGGGCAGGCAGGGGGAGAAGCAAGGTCAGCTGCAGGCCCATGGGGTGAGTAGCTCAAATGCTGTTGTTCAGCCGGGAGCTCAGGAAGGAAATGACTTCAAGAAACACTAGGTGGAAAATGACTTAGTCATGAACATTTATTGTACCTGTGTAGCCACTTGTTTATATGAGTGCGCATTTCAGTACGTAGAAGTTACACTGCTGAACGTCTTTGCCCTCTGAATGGGTGATTTCTCTGTGCGACACGATCCATTTTCCTTGTCTAGCTACTGAGAAGGAAGATACTTGCTGTGTACCTCTAATTCTTTTCAAACTCATCCAGATAGCACCAATTGAGCTTTTTTCCCACGTTACAGTTGTTACTCTTTATTCTCAGGCTACGACAGTAAATCCTTAAGTCCTGTAGTGTTTTGGTATACTGCTCCATGAAGCACAGCTCTCCTTATCTACAAGCAGGACGGAAAGAGAAATGTGGCCTGTGATAAACACGGTGGACCAGCCATAGGAGAGAGAAAAGTCGACGGTTTTCCGTATTTATATTCCATTTTAAGAGCATAGATGACATTTACCCTTTCCTTTGCTTATGCGTACATAGCTCATGTAATCCGAGGAGGCTTTACAGAATGCTGATTTATTGTGTTGCTGAAGCAGAGGTCACGCAACTGCAGCTCAGCCCCTGCCGTCCTCCAGCGCGCACGACGCTTTACAGACGCGCTCGACAACATTCTGCTGAGGAGACGGGTTCAGAGAACTTTGTTAACCTGCCCAGGGTCACACAGCCGATATAGGCCAGACCCAGGACTGGAACACCGGTCTCCAGACCCCTCGTGTCTCCCAAGCCACTTGGTGGAGGTCTAACAATGGCACAGTGGTGTATGGACTCCACCCATCTTTTCCCTTTTTTCTAGTTGAGATGAAATTCATGTAACATAAAAGTAACCATTTCAAAATGAACAATTTAGTAGCATTTAGTGCTTTCACAATGTTGTGAGGCCACCTCTTCTGTCTAGTTCCAAAACATTTTTATCACCCAAAACAGAAGCCTATGCCATGAAGCGGTCCCTCCCCATGCCTGGTGACAACCGGTCTTCCTTCTGTATCTATGAGTGAATCCCCCTGTTCTCTAGACGGCACAGAAACGGGCTCACACAGCATGTGATCTTCCGTGTCTTCCACTTAGTGCGTTTGGAGCCTCAGCCACACTGGCAGGTGTCAGCACTTCATTCCTATGGCTGAAGTCATACCCCGCTGTGTGTACGTCACATAACTTGCTCACCGATGGCCATCTGGAGCTGTAGCTATGCTTCGGCCGTTATGAATGCCGCTGCTGTGGACGTTCACGTACAAGTATCGTTTGAGTACCTGGAGTTCTTTCGGGTATAGATACCTAGGAGTGGAATCGCTAGGTCACATGATAATTCTGTGGTTCACTTTTTGAAGAACTGACAGACTTTTCCTCCACTATTCTTAATAGGAGCATTTGCTAATCAAAGTTTGCCGCTCTGTCAGCAACATGGTACGCTGTCACCCAAGGCTCACAAAGATATTGTGAAACGCTCATATTCCAGTCCTGCTGCTGGAGCTGTTTTCAATGTGGCAAAATAGTTCTCAGAGCTTTAATAATTTCCAAACTCTTCAACCTTTTAATCCCACTTTTAGAAACATTTAAAACAATTTCACAGGCAAAAAGTGTTATGTATTATAACAAAAAATTGGAAAATAAATTTTTAATAACAAATTGATCAATACTTAATGTATCTATTTGTTGGCACATAGCATGGCAAAAAAAGTATGAAGGCTATGGAGAAATGAAATCTTTGATATGGTTAGTGTTATGAGCATAATGCCGAATATAAGTTATATAAGCAGAGATAAAGAAGTCATATACAAAATATAAAAGAGTTGTGTTAGATGGAGATGGTGATATTCTTAATAAATTACTTACTTGTTAATATTCCCACATTATCCTCATAAAATAGTAATTTAAAAAATCACATAGTAATGTTTTTTCTACCTGAAATCTCTTAGCAACCTTCCCAGCCCTTCTTTTCCATCATGCTGATTGAAGGCCACATTGAAGTGCATGTTAACTCTGGGGATGGAACAAGCCTGAGAAGAGCTCTCCTGCGTGCTCCCAAGGGCACATATGGCGACGGACAAGAGCATTCCATTTCCTTGATAAGGACCGGGAGGTATCTGTGTGCAAGGGCATGGTGACCTCACCAACGGGAGCCTTGTTAGGACACTCTTTGCAGTGAAGTGATTGGATGACTAGTATGAAGGCATGAGCATTCAGAGATTTTATAGCTCCAAAATAATTCCGGAACCTTGCTAGAATACCTCCCTGGAAATTAATTTCATCTACTTTGAAATAAGATATTTGTGGAATTTTCAAAATTGAAAACCTTAACCCTGCTCTTTTCTGGGACCCAGTATACATTGTCTTAGATCAGATTAATTTTGTGGAAAATAGTACCATGGTGTTAGTAAATAACATATTAATACTAAATAGCAAACGGAAAAATAGTATAGTAACATAAGAAACAGTAAAATACAAATAATAAAATAGTAAATAGTGGTATATCAACTTACCTATGTATTTCCTCCAAAACTGTAGACTGAATATTTTAAAAGCATGCTGGACATTTCATCACAGATAAAGTAAAAGAACAATAACTTCCAAAAGGCAATTGAACTGAACAGTATTTAATAACACCCATTCATTTGGGGAGAATGTTCAATTGTAAGTTTGCATTTTCAAGATTCACCTTTTTATTCACATAGTGTCATGTTAAAATTTATCTTTCAGTATGAACTTTTCTCATTCAGTATGAACTTGTGGAATTATGTATTAAAACAGGCAGTTATGTTTCATTATATTTAAAAGCTTTTCTTTTTCTTTTGACCTTTTAGAGTTATCACTGTCCAAATGGATGAGATGAATCCTGTAGAAATGAAGTTGGGCCCCTCAGCAGAAAGCAGGGCAATAAACGTATCCAAGCTGTACTTAGGGGGGATTCCAGATGGGGAGGGGACATCCGTGCTCAAGATGAGAAGCTCGTTCCATGGCTGTATCAAAAACCTGATCTTTAACATGGAGTAAGTGTAACTGTGCTCTCGACATGTGTTTGCACTTCCTAGAAATATTTTATTGCTGACTACTGATGCTCGTCTGCTATCTGATTTTGCTTTTGAGATTGCCTAAAATCCTACGTTTCTGAATAACAAGTGAACACCATTGTTCTATCACAACAGTCACCGAAATGGATTTTATTGGATTAGAATGAGGGGTAGATCTGGTAATCCTAGAATTAAAAAAAAAACAAACCATTGAACATTAGTTCCATAGGACTATCAATAAACATCAGAGGTCAAATACACTTTTTTTTTTTTTTTTTTTAAAGATTTTTATTTATTTATTTAACAGAGGATAGAGACAGTCAGCGAGAGAGGGAACACAAGCAGGGGGAGTGGGAGAGGAAGAAGCAGGCCCATAGCGGAGGAGCCTGATGTGGGGCTCGATCCCATAACTCCGGGATCACGCCCTGAGCTGAAGGCAGACGCTTAACCGCTGTGCCACCCAGGCGCCCCTCAAATACACTTTTGACATGCATTCCAGGGAATACAGAGGTTTTGTGATGCAAGTTTCTTGCTGTCTTGAGCTCACTGCTTTAAGGAACCTTTACAGCTGGGCTCCTTGCAGCTTCAGATTATTAATGGCTCCTCCTGAAACAATGACTATCTAATTAAGAACTGTTAGTCTGTTTCTTTTGTGGAGCTCGTGGTGAGGAAGAGAACTGACATGTGCCCATGGACAGTTATTTCTTCCTCACTCACCCTGTGCCTAGGTAAGAGTGCTGGTGGGACAAAGGCTATGCTATGACCTGGAAGTGGGGGGTGCGGAACCAGAGTCTGCCGGGGAGAAACTGACCATGCGCTGAGCATCAGGAGACCCCTCCTAGCTGGGCTGCTGATTTTGCCTCGAGACCTTGAACAAGGACTTGGAAGTTTGATGGTCACGGTGTCCTTGAAATTTGAAAGAATAAAACATTGCATTGAATTTCAGCACAATTCTAACGTCAGAGCCTTGGTTTACTTATTTGTACAGTTGATTTATTTATTCACCCAGTTCTCTGTTTATAAATACACTAACTGATTCGGCATTTTCTTCCTCCTGAAAGCCATGAGGCTGGGGATTCCATAGGGCAGAAACGTTTCTGTTCTGTTCACAACCATGTCCTCAGAAAGTGCTAAGGGGGTAGATGCAGACGGGGCGTGTTGCAAGGGCTGCAGAGTAAAGGGAATTAGGACAAGTGTACTTCATGACTTCCTGGCAGATGTAAACCTGTGAGAAAGTAAGAAATCAGTGTTTAACTGAGGCCAGTGTGCACTACTGTGAGAGCCAGAGCCAGAGCCTTTCCCTACGCCCAGCCCAGGCTGCAGGAGGAGCTGACGGCATTTGAGCCAGCTCTTGCAGGATGGTGGCCAGGTGGACAACATGGGAGGGGCTGGAGTGGGGTGGGCCAAAGAATCAAACGAGAGGATACAGAAGATAGGATATACAGACTTCTAGTCGCTGTGGAAGATGGTCAGTTTGGTTACCCTAAGAGTAATAGATTAATGGTTTTTCATGGATTTTAGTGTTCAATAATCAAATGACTTCGGTTCACGTGTTGACTTGTAGTATCTTAATTTTGTAAACACTTTGTATCTAGACATTTGGATTTCACGAGCGCGGCTGGCAACGAACAGGTGGACTTGGACACCTGCTTGCTTTCGGAAAGGCCACAGCTGGCTCTTCATGGAGAGGACAGTGAGCTCCCGCCGGAGTCCCAGCCTTTACCAAGTCTCGTAAGAGGGGCTTTCCTTACTTTTTGTTTAAATTCAATTAGCCAACATATAGTACATCATTAGTTTCAGATGTAGTGTTCAACAATTTATCAGTTGCATATGACACTCAGTACTCATCACATCAGATGCCCTCAATGCCCATCCCCCATCTAGCCCATCCCCCACAAACCTCCCCTCCAGCAACCCTCAGTTTGTTCTCTATCATTAAGAGTCTCTTATGATTTTTCTCCCTTCCCATATGTTCATGTTTTGTTTAATTCCACATAAGTGAAATCATATAGTATTTGTCTTTTTCTGACTTACTTCACTTAGCCTCGCTCTGTAGCTCCACACGTCATTGCCAATGGTAAGATTTCATTCTTTTTGACAGCTGAGTAATGTTCCATTGTGTATGCATTGACCAAATATTTTTAATGGCAGTTAATCATTCTCTTTTCATTCTCTTTTCCCTTTTCTGATTTGTCCATTTCCTTGTTTAAAAGCACGCACTCTAATTATGTAGATGGTGGTGCAGTCACGCAAAGAGCAGTACCTTCCAAGCAGAGCCAATCGTTGAGTTCAAGCCAGCTCTCTTGGTAGCATCCACCCTTCCTCCCCCCACCCAAGCCAGAAACATGAGTCTGTGGCCTCACGTGGTTCGGACTCACTGTGTGGAGGGTGCTGTCAGCACGCAGGTTCCCGAGCAGACCCCCTCCCACACTGACTCCTCTGCGCTGTACCTTGCTACCACCGTGGGGCAATTAGAGACGTCCCCCTCAGAGATGCGGCAGGGCCAGGGGCCTGTGGCCACTGCCAGTTTCCTGGTGCACGTGCCGTAGCTGCTCCTGCAGCCGCCGATACCCTCCGGCCCTTCCCCTGATGAAAATGCGTGGGAATTTTAAGCAAACTTGAGTGGGACTGAGGAGAAAGACAGAAGCTCTAATTGCCTTCTCAGAGATAAAGAGATAGCAAGTAAATTGTTTAAAGCAAAGACTAAGTCTGTGCCCACACGTAGCTGTTGGTGTTCTGATCCAATTGCTTCAGAGATGTTTTCTTCGTGGAAAACCTCGTACGTGTTTGTGGCCGCCGTGGCTCTGTGTGGCTGAGAGTCCGTCTGCATCTCTTACAGGAGCAGTGTGCTGTGGACAGAGCCCCAGAGTATATCCCCCATGCTCACCAGTTTGGCCTCACGCAAAGCAGCCATTTCGTGTTGCCTTTCAATCAGCTGGCTGTCAGAAAGAGGTGGGTATTGTTGCAAAGTCTTCCTCAGGCGTCTCATGGACAAAGGAACCGGGAGGGATTCAGCAGTGAGAAGGCAGAGAACAGGAATGCAGCCTTTGTGCACAGCAGAGGCTTAAATGTGGTTCAGTCGGGTTCCTGTGGTTTGTCCTTACCCCTTCTTGGTGAAAGCCAGTTGCTGCCTCTCTGTAGGAATGTAGGAAAACACACAGGTAGGTATCTCTCTAAATCACTCTTGTTCTGGAATCTCAAGTCCTCTGGATCTATCATCATCCGGACTTTCAACCCCACTCCATTGTAAGCACTTACTAATCTGATCAAACTGTCCCCCCCAGACTCTCTCACTGTGCCCCTCAAGCTCCCTGGTGCCACACCCACACCAGTCTGCCCGGTCCTTCTCGCCCTCACACCTGCTTGGCCCCACAGACCCTTCCTAGGCTAAGTCAGCTCACATCCCACAGAGAAGGCCTGGGACCGGCCAAGGTTCCTCCAGATTCCACATTCCTCCTCTTCTCCAAACCCTTCAGACTGCACCCGTTGTTACCGCCCCCTATGATCACTGCCCCCATCACACTGGCTTTAGACCTTGACTCAGTGTCTTTGTTCCACAGCTCGGGCCATCATTCTCAATGAATTCAGCCGCCCCACATCTGACCTTCCAAGTCCTCTGGCGGCTATCTGTCAGAGGGCTTTTCCTCAGCCATCCTCTCCCCATGGTCCCACCCGGGCCTACTTCGTAAATATCCATCCCACCTCCCAGATCTCTGTTAGAAGCATCCTATTAATCGACGCCCTCCTCCTCACTTCTGTTGTGACTTCCCATCCCAGCAGCTTCTCGACTGTATGAAGACCTCAAAGCCCTCATGCTTTCTCACCACTCCCAGCACAGTTTATCCCCAACCCAGATGGGCCCAGAGTCATTACAACAGGTGTTCGTTTGTAAACTGGGCCTGGGTGGAACTCCTGCTTGGCTACTCTGTGCCAGAACCCAAACTGCTGGCCAAGGCTATAGAAGTATCTCTTTCCTCCCTGGTTGGAAGTGAAGCCAGCGATTTCAGACGGAACCTCCGGAGTACACGGGCAGCCGATACAGTTCTCTAATATGTTCATGCTGCTTTACCTCTCATAGTTCCTCCTATGTCAGGACTGTACATTTCCACAGCCTCTCTCCATGCCGCAGCCGATAACTGCCTCAGTGAACAAGGGAACTCCCTCATCTGTCCACTACCAATAAGAGCACCCCTGCCTTTGTCCCCACCCTTGTACCTCTTCCCCCACTACCACAGAGGAGGGGTGCTATTCCCCCTCTCGCTTGCCCTCTGGGGCCCATCCACTCTCTCAGAGCCGTTGCCCTCGTCAGCATCAGTGTTACCAAGAGGAGCAAACACTGGTGCCACAGACTGCCTCAGGATCGAGTACATATACCCCAACTCAGTCCTCAAAATTAGACTGTGAGGAAGGTGTGCTCTTTATTTGACAGATGACAAAACGGAGGTACAGGGGAGTTAAGTCACCTGCTGAGGGCACACAGCAGAACTAGGATTCAAACCCAGGCACTGTGTTTATGCTGGTGACCATTCCCTCTCTGGTAGTTCCTACCTTAAAAAAACTCCAAGCAACTCCACATCCCCTCTACCCCCACAGTATCCTGGCTGTATTTCAAGACTTCTCGAAAGAGTTGCTTTAAAAAAAAAAAAAAAAAGCTGCCTCCTGTGGCAGTCTGCCTTTTCCCCTCTCATTTCCTCTCTACCCACCCAGTCAGCCTCCCCTCACTTCTCGGTTGCTCTTGCCACAGTTATCCCAGACCTGCTGTGCCCACATCCCACAAGGCTTTCCTTGCTGGGCCCTCAGCACTATCCATGCACTTGGCTGTCTTAACCCCACACGCTCCTGATTTCCTACTCTCCCTGCCCATCCCTGCTCAGTCTCCTTTGCGGGCTCCTCTTCCATCAGAGAAGGCCCAGGGCCTCTTCTGTGTATTCTCCCAGGCGAACTTCCATATTTCAGTGGCTTTAAAATACCCTCTATTTGCACCAGCACCCACCTGCCTAGCCCGGGCCTCTACTTAGGACTCTGGAGGTGTATACCTGGCTGGCCCCTCCACACTTTCATGCGGATTGGGACGGGCTTCTCCACACCAACATACCCAAAGAGAATTCAGTCTTCCCCCAAACCCACTGTCCCCATCTTTGCCATTTCTGTAGACATCAGCACCATTGCCCTGAGTGGCTAGGGCCCTAACCTAGAGATGGTTACTTTTGTTCCCTCCCTCTCCAAATTCAGCCCATCTGCAAGTCCTATTGCTTCTTCCTCTGGAACATTTCATGAATTAGTTCATCCCCTCGACATCCCCCATAAGCCCTGGTCGAAGCCACCACGACCTGGCCTCTGTGGACTGTGGCAACAGCAGCCCGCCTAAAGCCTGCTGACACCCTGGCCTCATCGATGGCTTCTTCACATCACAGGTTCCTTTGAAGATGTAATTCAAGCCATGCCCACCTCCCTCAGTACCGGCTCCCCGCTGCACTTCAGATCTAAATACTGCCTCCCGGAGCCCCTCGCCCACGAGGGCAGAGCCACGCTCTCCCATCCCCGCCCCTGAGCGCTCTGGTGAGGCCGTGCTTGCTTCTGTGGGAGGCCGCCCAGCCAAATCAGGCCACTGCTTTCACAGACTCTGTGCTGTCTGAAAACAAACTGCAGGTGTCTCCTGCTGGGCTTTGTGGGGCTTGCTCCTGTCATTCAGAGCTCAGCGGAAATACCATCTTTTCCGAGCTGCCTGCCTGACTACTTAATGGAACCAGCCACCAGTTCGCCTCTCATGACCCAACTTCCTCTGACAGATTCCAAGTATTAGTTTTGTGGGAGAAAGGACATTCCTCTTTGTTCACTGCTTCAGCCTCGGCATCTAGAACGGTTCCTGGCACATATACATAAGGGGTAATCATTAATTGGATGGACAGACGAATGGATGAACGAATAATGAATGACTCTCTGCCGAGATGTTCAATATAAAGGTTGAAACAATTATTGGGTTCTCTCTCTGAAGCTATTTTTTAAAGTAAAAGTAAAAGTTTATTCCTTTCTGAGGGCTGAGCTCTTGTTTTCTTCTAGGCTCTCAGTTCAGCTAAGGATCCGAACATTTGCCTCCAGCGGTCTGATTTACCACATGGCTCATCAGAACCAGGTTGATTACGCCACGCTCCAGCTGCATGGGGGCCGCCTTCACTTCCTGTTCGATCTCGGGAAAGGCAGAACAAAGGTCACCCACCCTGCACTGATCAGTGACGGCAGGTGGCACACGGTACGCTCTCGGGAAGCTTGCGATCGCTCACGCTAAGTTTTAGTCCATCCGGTTCACTGTCGTGAGATGATCTAGCTTGCTTTGTGTTGAGTAGCTCCCCTATAGAACATAAGCTCCTTGCAGGCTGGGACCTTTGCGACGTCCTGAAGTATCACCAGGGCTACGCTCCGTGCCTGATGCCTAACAGGCACTCGGCAGACACTGGGGAGTGAGTGAAAGGTACCAAAAATGTTCTCGACTTGATGAGAAGTAAATCAAGCCCACCTGTGGCGTGAATGAGCCAACCCCTAGACCGTGGCATCTGCTTTCTTGTAACTAAGACTCAAGAGTACTTGCTGTCCTAAGGTGCGCTTTACCTGTGCCTGCCCCAGTCTCCTGCCAGGCTCCGGCTTCTCAGCACCGACTGTGTAAAAATCAGAGCCGTCCTTCAGGATCTCATTCAGGTTATTTACAGCTATAATGAACGGATGTTGCAAACAAACATCTGTCAGTGTTTTCCCAGATTCCTTAAAAACTGGATATTCTCATTTTGTTCTAGGTCAAGACAGAGCACTTTAAAAGAAAGGGCTTCATGACGGTTGATGGCCAGGAATCCCCCACGGTGACCACTGTGGGAGATGGTACCATGTTGGATGTGGAAGGAAAGCTGTACCTGGGAGGCCTTCCCTCTGAGTACAGGGCCAGGAACATTGGAAATGTAAGCAGCATTTTCTGTACGGAGCCCATTTCACCTTTATTGTGGCTGTGCTTTTGTCTTTTTATCTTTGGTAAGGGAAAATGTTTGTTAAATTATCTTGTTTGAGCCTGGGGCTGGGCTGCCTGATAGAAACCTTTTAAACTTTGTCCCCAGATTGTGTGTTTGGGCTTCCCCTGGAAGCCCTTGAAGCTCAGCCAGCCCTTCCTGCCTGTTAGTTAATGAACATTTCCCTTTCCACAGCCATTTAGCCCTGGTACAATTCGGGAAAACCAGTGGATTTATATTTGCGGATTAGAAAACCCAGCATTCTTGATTGTCATACTACTTAATCCAAATCAGAAAACACCCTTACTGCATTATTAGCCAAGATGCTTCTAGTGAGCAGCTTTCTGTCAGTTGGATATTTATGTAAACTATTGTGGAAATTTGATTTTAAAAACCAAAACTAATATTTTAATGTTTTGTTGATGTATAGGAAAAACTGACCCTGGCCCTTCTTGTTATACTTAGACATCTATTGTCCTGTCATTTGGTTTAGATTACCCACAGTGTCCCCGCCTGCATTGGGGAGGTGACAGTGAATGGCAAACAGCTGGACGAGGACAACCCAGTGTCTGCATCTGCAGTAACCAGGTGCTATGCAGTGGCCCAGGAAGGAACTTTCTTTGATGGAAGTGGATATGCAGCTCTCGGTATGTATTATCAACACGAAAGAACTCTGGGCTTAGCCTGCACTTGGCTATGGATCCAAGAATGAAATACTAGGACAGGACTCCTGGCCAAGGCTGCAGCAAGAGCACTATTAGTTAAGCGTTCCGGTTTATCCGAATTTCTCAACTTCTAATATAAAAGCTTTCTCCCTCGCCGCTCTCCAGATGGCCTGACACAGGCTTGCTCCCAGCAGCAGGGACGCACCTCCCGGCAGAGGGCACACATGCGGTGCTGGTTTCATCTGTGCTTCCCCTATCCCTAAATGTATGTAAGGCGTATTGCAACTGCCAAATAACAGACTTTGACCAAAATGAGCATAAAATATCTAGACCAGCCAGCCAAATACAAGTCAGGTTTGATGAAGAAACTGACCCCCCATTGAGACTGTTGAAAATATTGACCATAAGTAGAGGAAATTTAAATGTCTAAAATGCCTTAGAATGTAAATTCCTTAAGGCTTAGAACTAGCCCTTGTAATGTATGTGGCATTCCCTCTCCATTTAAGGTCCTCGATTTGCTGTTAACCTCCTATGTGCCCTCGGGACCTTGCTCCACTCGCCCTCTGTTCTGTTTTCTACTGCAGGGAACCACATTTCTCTGGCTTACAGGGAGGCCATGGCGGAAGATTAGGGGCAGGCGGGCAGAGGGCAACAGCTAGCACACATCTCTCACTCGGTGTTTTCCAGCTCTGATAACCCCACCTGCTCCCAATTCCCCTTTAACCCTGGACTGAACGATTGCCGCTGCATACCCTTAGTTTGTTTTTTCAGCTTTCCCATCACCTAAATAAAATATCCATTTCATTAAATTCCCACTTTAAAAAAACCTAGTTGGATGCTCATCTGCTCAGTAAGTGACGACATGCCCAGTACTGGGAGAACAGAGTGCGCTATTCCTGGCCAGATGACGATGGGATTATATAGATCAAATCCTTCTGGCTTTTTCCCTCTGTGGCTCTAGATTAGAGGATGGGTCGTCCTCAACTCCGGTCTGGCTTAGCCCTGAGGATGGTGATGCCTTCTTTAACAGCCTCACTTCGTCTTACAGATGAGGAAGCCGAGGCTCTGAGGGTGGAAGTGACTTGCTGGTGAGGATGGAGCTGGATCCAGAGAAGGAGCTAGAGCCAGGCCTCCTGAGCCAGGAGCCCAAATGCTCAGCCAGCCAGCCAGCCCCTGACCTCTTTGACCCTGAGCCTTCTTGGGCCAGGCTCATCCTTAACTGGGGGTTATGTTTGTATTTTTCAGTCAAGGAAGGCTACAAAGTCCACTCAGATGTAAACATCACCCTGGAATTCCGTACCACCACTGAGAACGGAGTCCTCCTGGGGATCAGCAGCGCCAAAGTAGATGCCATTGGATTGGAGATCGTAAATGGCAAGGTAGGTGCTTGATCTCGATGGGCTTCCTGCTTTCCCCAATGTCCGAAACAGGGCAACTGAGAAACAGTAGAAATAACCAGATCCAGATTTCCAGTGATCCATTTCAACGGAGTGGAGAAAAGGTTCAACTAATCCTAAGGAGATTACAAATGACAAACAAAAATTGAAATTGAAAGCAACATTACAACTATAATACACCATCTGAAAGTTGCCAACCTGATAACCTTGCTCTTACCCTCCCTAATATTTGTTAACTTGTTATTTGGAAATAATTATAGATTGAGAGCAAGTTACAGTAACACGTACAGGGAGGCCCTCTTGCACCCTCCGCCCAGGCTCCTCCAGCACTAGCTGCTTGCGTAACTCTTATGCAACATCACATCCGTGAAGCCAACATTGGCACAATCCAGACTTTTTTGTTATACTAGTTGCATGTGTACGTGTGTGTGTGTAGTGCTAGACAATGTCATCACGTGTATCTTGTTTAGCTTTATGTATCCACCCTCACAAGTAAGACACTTAACTGTACCATCACCGCATGCTCCGTGGAGCCACCCCTTCATATCCACACCAACTCGCTCCCTAACCCTGGGCAGCCACGAATCTGTTCTGCAGTTCTGTTATTTCATGACTGTTCTATAAACCATACGATGCAGTCTATATCCTCTTGAAATTGGCTTTTTACACACAGCCGCATTTCCTGGTAGTTGATCTGGGTTGTTGGATCAACAGTTCATTTCTTTTTATTGCAGAGTATTCTATGTGAAGGATATACCATCATCTAATTTTTTTAATGCAAAAAACAAATTTTTTCTGTAACTATTTTGCTCTTTGCAGCCTCTAGTCCTTCTAAAGTTAACAATTAGCAGTACCTTAGTCTCTTTCTCTTGAAAACTGCTTCCAGAGTTTCTCCTGGTTCTCATGCTCCTTCCTCACCCCGCTGGGGCCATCCGGGTGCAGGCAAGATGTGAAGGAAGACAGTCTTCCTTGTCCTTTTTCTTTTCTGCAAGCTCTCTCCTGACAGGAGTCAAGGTATGGCTTGAGTCTCCTCCGTCTTTTGGGCACTAGGCCAGCTATCCCCGGCAAGTTGTAATGAATGGTCTGAGGTCCAGCGTCACCAGTGTGTGGGGACTGATCCTGGAGATTTGGCCATCATCCCTTGCAGATCAGGCTCCCACCGGTCAGGGGCACTGTTACCTCTTCCTCTTCGGCCATCTTCTTCGTCCCCCCGAGGGTCATATGAGAACTGGGGAGTTTCTGCTAGCCCACTCCTAGGCCATGGGGGTGGAAGAGGTCTCTCAAGTCCTCTCTCTACCTAACTGCACTTTGCACCATTTCTCTTGCACTGTGGTCAACTTGTGTTGCTCTGGGACTAAAATGCTTGAATCTTCTTAAGCTACTGCCTCCTGCAAGGAGGAACAAGTCTTTGTGATCTAGATTTTTCCCAATCTCATTTGCTTGTTTCTAGTAACTCTGCTTATTCCCCGCTGGGTTTCTGGCTCCTAGGACATGACACCTAGAATGGGGATGAGGAGGATATAAGGAAATACCTTCCCCTTCACCTCTTCGCCCCCTTACTTCATCCTCACGTCTGCACCAAGCTGCCTCTACGTCATACTGCTTGCCTCTCTACGCTGTGGCCTACAGCCAAATTCTTCCTCATCTGTACTTCAAAAGAATTTTGAAAAAATGTGACATCTGAAAAATATTATCAGAAGTGTAATAGTTCCCAAAAAAGTAATTTCTGATGTATATTTTACCTCTATTATTAGCTTATTTTTCCTTTAAAACTTTGCTTAGCTGTTGCCCAAGGGCTTATAACCTACATCTATAATTTGTTACAGTCTACCTCACAATACACTGGGCCACCTCGCGTACAGCGTAGGACCCTTACAACAGGACACTCGCACGTCTTCCTGCCACCTTTTGTTGCAGGTCGTAGATTTTCTATGTTAGCCCCTGCTGTGGTACAGCATCTACGGCCTGTCGGAAGATAGCGAGTAAATGTCCCTTCACAGGTCTAGCCATCTGCTCGAACTACCCCTCAGTCAGCCCGTCAGCTTCTGCTATCCTGAAAATGAGCCACTGATTTGAGGACGTAATGCAAAAACAGTGGCTCAGGCTTATTCCCATAGAGGTGGTCATTGGTCCTTTCTGTAATTTGGGGAGTAATAAAATCTGAATCCTTTAAGAGGCTATTTTTCAAAATCACTGTTTTTCATAGTTTGCCTTCCTTTTTAGCAGAATTTTGGGATTTTATCCACTTCAAGAACATTATATAAATGGATTATGTTCCTTAAATATGGAAGAATTCACCAAGGTATTTGCCTGTGTCTTGCTGGTTTAGATCTTGTTTCATGTTAACAATGGTGCCGGTAGGATAACAGCCACATACAAGCCCAAAGCCTCCACTACTCTCTGCGATGGAAAATGGCACACACTTCAAGCTCAGAAAAGCAAACACCGCTTGGTTCTGACTGTTGATGGGAATGCAGTTCGTGCTGAGAGTCCACACACCCAGTCCACCTCAGCAGACACCAGCAATCCTATTTATGTCGGCGGCTATCCTGGTACGTATGGATGTCTGCTTGGCCTGATCACTTTTAAGCGGCATTGTCACTAAAGGAAGTCTTAGTTCAGGTAGATAGAGAATAGAGATTAAGAAAAATACATGGTTTGGATGACACATTCAAATACCTAGGAAGTCTTAGAAAAATTAATCTACATGTGTAAATTCACCCTTAGGTAAGACTCTGAGAATATTGGATGCCATATAAAGTAAGCTTGATGATTTTACCAAGGTGACTCATCTTTGGTGACCCCCAGAGAAGGAAATAATTTTAGGGGACAAACATGATCTTAACTTCTCACACTGATTCTGGATTTGAATTATGCATTTCAAATGTTCCAAATAATTATTACAAATAATAAAGAAGTTGTGACTCAGTTAAGGCACAGTTTTCATTGCCTTATCACTGAAGTAACATATATGGGAGAACATTATTCTAATTTTGATAGAGAAACCACTTGATGTTATTTTTGTTCCTACTGTGCTATCCATTTCATTTAACAAAATTAAACAAGACTTCTGCTTTCTTCTTTAACAGCTGACGTAAAGCAAAACTGCCTGAGCAGCCAGACCTCCTTCCGGGGGTGTTTGAGAAAACTCACTCTGATTAAGGGCCCACAGATACAATCCTATGACTTCAGCAGAGCTTTTGACCTACAGGGAGTTTTCCCTCATTCCTGTCCTGGGTCTGAACCCTGAACTTCAGAGAAACTCCCCAGTTGGGAATCATTGCTTATATTGTGAGAATTGTTTTTATGCATTAAAATCTCTTCAGTTCCAATTTCATTTTCCACTCAGGTTAAGTGTTTCCAGAAAAAAAATTTGTGTTTATATTAAACTAAAACAATGTATACAACAAATACCTCTATTAAATAGTTTAAAATGTAAGTTGAATTCATTGGCTTTCTTTTTCTTCATAAACATAGAACATTCTGTGGATTACTTGACAATTTTTCTTGTTTTGCATTTGAGTTTCATAAAAATATTAAGTCTGGTCCAGGATGGCATTGTAGGAAGACCCTGAACTCACCTCTTCCATGGACACACCAAATCTATACCTATTTATGGAGCAATTCCTCCTGAAGAACTGAGGGCTGACAGACTGGCTTCTGTACAACAGAGCACATAAAAATGGTAAGAGAGATGGAGACATGGGAATGAAAGGAAGCGCCACCCCTGTGAAACGCATTGGGGAAGGCCAGCACTGAGGGGCCAGGAACAGATTTGTCTGCCCTATGGCATAGAAAAAAGCTGTGGTTTAAAAGAGCAACTAGTATATAAAAGATCCAGCCTTAGAATTCCACCAAATGGGAGAGTTGCTGGAACTCTCTGGGTCGGAGGGGCTGGCAAGTGCCATGGTTTACACTCCCCCGAACACCTTGATAGCACAGACAGAAGCAGGGTCGAGGTGTCATAGTTGACCTGCCACCTCAGCCCTGGGTGTCCTGGAGCACAGAAAAAAAGGCAAGGTAGGAAAGAGCCAACCCTGAAACTCCAGCAAACAATGAGGGAGTGGCAGCATCGCTCTCCAGGTTGGAGGGGATGGTGAGCACCATGGTTTATGTTCCCCATTTACCTTAATAGTGTAGATGGGAGAAAGGTCCAGGCACCATCGCTGGCCTAGTGCCTCACTGAGCTCTGCGCCACCAGCCCGCACCACCCCAGCCTTCCCACCAAGGTGGCCCCATCAGAGCGCACACTGGAACCCCCCTGGTCAGTGTCACTATAGCTTCAGCCATCCCACCAAGGTGACCCAGGCACAAAGCACCCCAGAACATGCCATGTCCACACCCCTTCAGCTCCAGACTGCTTGCTAGAGCACCCTGGGCCCTCTTGGCTCATGTCACTTTAGCTCCAGCCAAGGCACCCAATGTGCAGAGTGACCAGGAATCCCCAGCCCATGCCTACCTCGGTTCTGGCCATAGCACCAGTGCAGCCCCTGCGCAGAGTGGCTCAGGATACCCTGACTTGTGCCAGACTCGACTCTAACTGCCCGCTAGATCACTCCCTGTGCTGAGCATGCTGGGACACCCAGACTTGCACCCACTTTGACTTTAGCTGTTCTCCAAGAACAGAGAGCCCTGTCCTTGGAGGACAGAGAGCCCTGGAACTGCCTGAACCAATACCCACAACAGCTACAGCTCTCCTGCTAAGGTACCCCACGCACGGAGCACCCCAGATCCCCCTGGCCTGCATCTCCCTCAGCTATAGCCTCCCCACCAGACTGCACACTGCATGGACAGCCCTGAACCCCCCAGCCCACGTCCACTTCAGCTGTCCTGTCAGGATACCCTCTACCTGGGGCACTCTGGGACAGCTGAGTCCGTGCCCGTACCAGCTCTGGCCATCACACCAGGGCAACCCTAGCCCAGAGTGTCACAGGATCCCTCGCCCATTCCAGACACAGCTCCAGTCTGCCAAAGTCACCGGGCACATGCAGTCTACACAGGAGATGACCATACATAAGACCATTCTTTCAAGTTTAGAATTGCTATTCCACCTAATTCAGAGGATCAAACACAGAAGAAAGCAGAAAACTTATTTATAGACACAATAGCTACTGAGGATGTAAAGGTATCCAGATTCCAGGAGTACAGAGAGCTCCAAACAAAATGAACACAAGGAACACACCTGAACACAAAATTAAAATGTCAAAGGTTAAAGATAAAGAGACAAATTTAAAGCAGCAAGAGAAAAGCAAAATGTTATGTACAAAGGAAACCCCTTATATAAGGCTATCAGCTGATTTTTCAGCAACTACTTTGCAGGCCTGAAGGGAGTGGCACATCGTATTCAAATAGCTGAAAGGCAGAAACCTACAACTGAGAATACACAGCAAGATTATCATTCAGAATTTAGAGATAGAGCAATAATTTCCCAAACAAAAGTTAAAGGAGTTCATAATCATTAAACTGTCTTAAAAGAACTGTTAAAGGGACTTCTTTAAATGGAAAACAAAAGGTCTTAATTTGAAGAAAATTATGAATAAAAAGATGTAAAATATGAGCATATACATAAAAGAGAGAGGGGGTAAAAAAGTTCTTTTAGAATGTATTCACACTTAAATAACCATCAACTTAATATACATTGCTGTATACTTGGGATTCTGTATATGAGCCTCATGGCAACCAAAAACCCAAAACTTATGATACATAAGGAGAAAGAAAGCCAGACATGACACTAAAGAAAGTCCTCAACTGCAAGAAAAGAGAACAAGAATAGAAAGACAGAAAAGAACTACAAAAACCACTAAAAACGATGAACAAAATAGCAATAACTACTTTAAGAGTAAATGGACTAAATGCTCTAATCAAAAGACATATGGAGGAAGAATGGATTAAAAAAATAAGACCCTTATATGATCCCTACAGGAGAACTCACTTCAAAACTAAAGACACATACAGACTGAAAGTGAAGGGACGGAACAAAGATATACCATGCAAATATAGTTGAGCGGGGCGGGGGGGGGGAAGCAACACTTATATCAGACAAGCTAGACTTTACAACAAAAACTGTGACAAGAGACGGAGAAAGGCAATACATGATGATAAGAGGTCAATCCAAGAAGAGGATATAACAGTTGTAAATATCTATTGAAACACCTAAATAAATAACACAAATATTAACAGATATAGGAGAAATTGACAGTAATACAATAATAGTAGGGGACTTCAATATCCCATTTACATCAAAAGATAGAATATCCAGGCAGAAAATAAAGAGATAATTTTAAAGCAGCAAGAGAAAAACAAGATGTTATATACAAAGGAAACCCCTTATATAGGAAGGAAGTGTCTTTGAATGGAAGTCCTTTGAAAGGAAACAGTGTCTTTGAATGACATATTAAACCAGATAAACCAGATATGTACATGAACATTCCATCCAAAACCACAGAATACACATTCTTTTCAAGTGTACATGGAACATTATCTAGAAAAGATCACATGATAGGCCACAAGACAAGTCCCAATAAAGACTGGAATTGTATTGTACATCCTTTGCGCAATGATATGAAACAGGAAATCTATCACACACGCACACAAAACTACAAAAAAACACAAACACGTAAAGGCTAAACAACATGCTACTAAACAATAAACGGGTCAGCAAAGAATACAAAGAGGAAATAAAAAAATTCAGAGACAAATGAAAATGCAAACACATTCAATCTTTGGGACACAGAAAAAAACAGTTCTTAGAAAGAAATGTATGGTGGTACAGGCCTACCTCAAGAAACAAGAAAACTCTCAAATAAACAATCTAACATTACATCTAAAGAAACTAGGAAAAGAAGAAAGCCCAAGGTGAGCAGAATATAGGAAATAAAAAATACCAGAGCATAGTAAATGACATAGAGACCCCTGCCAAAATAAACCACACACACAATAGGAAAGATCAATGAAACCAAGACCTGGTTCTTTGAAAAGATCAACAAAATTGATAAATCTTTATCCAGACTCATCAAGAAGAGAGAGAACACAAAGAAATAAAATCAGAAACAAAAAAGAAGGAACAACACTACAGAAATAGGATGATAAGAGAATACTACAAAAAATTACATACCAACAAACTGGACAACTGAGAACAAAGGGATAAATTCTTAGGAACATACAATCTAACAAAATTGAATAAGAAAAAAATGGAAATCTGAACAGACCAATTACTAGTAACAAAATTGATTCAGTAATCAAAAAACTCCCAAAAAACGGAAGTCCAGAACCAGAGGGATTCACAGGCGAATTTTACCAAACATTTAAAGAGTTAATACCTATTCTCCTCAAACTATTTCACAACATGGGAGAGGAAGGAAAGCTTCCAAATATATTCTACAAAAGCAGCATTGTCCTGATAACAAACCAGATAGAGACACTATAGAAAAAGAAAACTACAGGCCAATATCCCTGATGAACATAGATGCAAAAATACTCAACAGAACACTAGTAAATCAAATCCAACAATACATTTAAAAAGTCATTCATCATATTCAAGTGGGATTTATTCCAGGGATGCGAGTAAGATTCAATATTCATAAGTCAATCAACATGATACACCACAACAACAAAATGAAAGATGAAAATCGTATTACTTCAATAGCTGCAGGAAAAGATTTTCACAAAATTCAACATCCATTCATTACAAAAACCGTCAACAAAATGGGTTTAGAGAAGGAACATACCTCAACATAATAAAGGCCATATATGAAAAACCAACAAATAACATCATACTCTATAGAGTTTTTCCTGTAATATCAGGAACAAGACAAAGATGTCCACTCTTAACACTTTTATTCAACAGCACTGGAAACCCTTGCCACAGCAATCAGACAAGAAAAAGAAATAAAAGACTTCTAAACTCATAACGAAGAAATTAAACTGTCACTATTTGCAGATGAAACAATACTATACAAAGAAAACCCTAATGACTCCACCAAAAAACTATGAGAAGTAATAAATGAATTTAGTAAAGTTGCAGGATACAAAATTAACACCCAGAAATAGGAAATCCATACACCAATAATGAAGTAGAAGAAAGAGAAATTATGAAAACAATCCCATTTGATAATTGCACCAAAAGGAATAAAATACCTAGGTATAAACTTAATGAAGGAAGTGAAATAAAACTATACTCTGAAAACTAGAAGACACTAATGAAAGAAACTGAAATAAAAAGAAAGCTATTTCATGTTCATGTATTGGAAAAATATGGTGAACATGTCCATACCATCCAAAATGATCTATAAATTCAATGTAATCCTTATCAAAATATCAATGGCATTTTTCACAGAAGTAGAAGAAATAATCTTAAAATTTATATGAAACTACAAAGATCCTGAATAGCCAAAGCAATCTTGAAATGCTGGAGGTATTACAGGCCCAGATTCCAACATATACTACAAAGCTGTAGTAATCGAAACAGTATGATACTAGCACAAAAACAAACACATCAACGAAACATAATAGAGAGCCAGAAATAAACTCATGTTTATATGATCAAATAATCTATAACAAAGGAGGCAACAATACAGAGTGGGTAAAGACAGTCTCTTTAACAAATAGTGCTGGGAAAACTGGACAGCAAAAGAATGAAACTGGACGACTTTCTTACACCATACAGAAAAATAAACACAAAATGGATTAAAGACCTAAAGTGAGACTTGAAGCCATAAAACTCCTAGAAAAGAACATAAGCAGCAATTTCTCTGACATCAACCATGGAAACATTTTAAGGGGATGGGGAAACAAAAATAAACTACTGGGACTACACCAAAATAAAAGGTTTTTCACAGTGAAGGAAACCATAAACAAAACAAAATGTAACCTACTGACCGGGAGAAGATATTTGTAAATGATACATATGAGAAAGAGTTAATATCCAAAATACATAAAGAATTTATACAACTCAATGCCAAAAAACCCAAATAATCAGATTAAAAAATGGGCAGGAGACTAAACATTTTTCCAAAGAAGACCCACAGAAAGCCAACAGACACATGAAAAGATGCTCAACATCACTAGTCATCAGGGAAATGCAAATCAAAACCTCAATGAGATGTCACCTATTCTGTCAGAATGGCTAGAATCAAAAGGACAAGAAATAACACATTTTCTTCTTATTTTAATGTTTTTTTATTATATTATGTTACTCACCATACAGTACATCCCTGGTTTCTGATGTAAAGTTCGATGATTCATTAGTTGCGTATAACACCCAGTGCACCATGCAATACGTGCCCTCCTTACTACCCATCACCAGCCTATCCCATTCCCCCACCCCCTCCCCTCTGAAGCCCTCAGTTTGTTTCTCAGAGTCCATAGTTTCTCATGCTTCATTCCCCCTTCTGATTACCTCCCCTTTCTTTATCCCTTTCTTCCCCTACCGATCTTCCTAGTTCTTATGTTCCATAGATGAAAGAAATCATATGGTAATTATCTTTCTCAGCTCGACTTATTTCACTTAATTATCTCCTCCAGTGCCATCCATGTTGCAGCAAATGTTGAGAATACGTTCTTTCTTATAGCTGAGTAATATCCCATTGTATATATGGACCACAATGTCTTAATCCAGTCATCTGTTGAAGGGCATCTCTGTTCCTTCCACGATTTAGCTATTGTGGACAATGCTGCTATGAACATTGGGGTGCATATGGCCCTTCTCTTTACTACGTCTGTATCTTTGGGGTAAACACCCAGTAGTGCAATGGCTGGGTCATAGGGTAGTTCAATTTTTAACTTTTTAAGGGAACTCCACACTGTTTTCCAGAGTGGCTGTACCAACTTGCATTCCCACCAACAATGTAGGAGGGATCCCCTTTCTCCACATCCTCTCCAACAATTGTTGTTTCTTGCCTTGTCTATCTTTGCCATTCTAACTGGCGTAAGGTGGTATCTCAGTGTGGTTTTGATTTGAATTTCCCTGATGGCTAATGATTTTGAACATTTTTTCATGTGTCTGTTAGCCATTTGTATGTCTTCATTGGAAAAGTGTCTGTTCATATCTTCTGCCCATTTTATGATTTGTTTATTTGTTTCTCGTGTATTGAGTTTGAGAAGTTCTTTGTAGATCTTGGATACCAGTCCTTTATCTGTGGTGTCCTTTGCAAATATATTCTCCCATTCCGTGGGCTGTCTCTTAGTTTTTTTGACTGTTTCCTTGGCTGTGCAGAAGCTTTTTATCCTGATGAAGTCCCATATGTTCATTTTATCTTTTGTTTCTCTTGCCTTTGGAGATGTGTCGTGAAAAAGGTTGCTCTGGCCGATGTCATAGAAGTTGTTGCCTATGTTCTCCTCTAGAATTTTGATGGATTCCTGTCTCACATTGAGGTCTTTCATCCATTTGGAGTTTATTTTTGTGTATGGTGTGAGAGAGTGGTCAAGTTTCATTCTTTTGCATGTAGCTGTCCAATTTTCCCAGCACCATTTATTGAAGAGACTGTCTTTTTTCCACCGGATGTTTTTTCCTGCTTTATCAAAGATTAGTTGCCCAAAGAGCCGAGGGTCCANTGCTTTATCAAGGATTAGTTGCCAAAAGAGCCGAGGGTCCATTTATGGAGTCTCTATACTGTTCCATTGGACTATGGGTCTGTTTTTGTGCCAGTACCATGCTGTCTTTGTGATCACAGCTTTGTAGTACAGCTCGAAATCCGGCATTGTGATGCCCCCAGCTTTGTTTTTCCTTTTCAACAGTTCCTTGGAGATTCGGGGCCTTTTCTGGTTCCATACAAATTTAAGGACTATTTGTTCCAGTTCTTTGAAAAATGTCCTCGGTATTTTGATCGGGATAGCATTGAAAGTGTAGATTGCTCTGGGTAGTATGGACATTTTAACTATGTTAATTCTTCCAATCCATGAGCATGGAATATTTTTCCATCTTTTTATGTCTTCCTCAATATCTTTCAAAAGTGATCTATAGTTTCTAGGATATAGGTCCTTTACGTCTCTGGTTAAGTTAATTCCAAGGTAACGTATGGTTTTTGGTGTTATTGTAAATGGGATGGATTCCCTAATTTCTCTTTCTTCAGTCTCGTTATTCGTGTATAGAAATGCAACTGATTTCTGGGCATTGATTTTGTATCCTGCCACCTTACTGAATTGTTCTATAACTTCTAATAGTTTGGGAGTGGATTCCTTTGGGTTTTCCATATAGAGTATCATGTCATCTGCAAAGAGAGACAGTTTGACTTCTTCTTTGCCGATTTGGATACCTTTGATCCCTTTTTGTCTTCTGATTGCTGTTGCAAGGACTTCTAGTACTATGTTGAATAATAGTGGCGAGAGTGGGCATCCTTGTCGTGTTCCTGATCTTAAGGGAAAGGCTTCCAGCTTTTCCCCATTGAGAATAATGCTTGCAGTAGGCTTTTCATAGATGGCTTTTATGAGATTGAGAAATGTACCCTCTATTCCTACACTCTGAAGGGTTTTAATCAGGAAAGGATGCTGTATTTTGTCAAATGCTTTTTCTGCATCTATTGAGCAAATCGTATGATTTTCGAATTTTTCTTTCTGGATAAATTCTAAGACACTGATTGATTTGCGAATGTTGAGCCACCCTTGCATCCCAGGGATGAATCCCACTTGGTCGTGATGGATAATCTTTTTAATGTACTGTTGGATTCTATTAGCCAGGATCTTGTTGAAGATTTTGGCGTCCATATTCATTAGGAAAATCGGTCTGTAATTCTCCTTTTTGGGGGGGTCTTTGCCTGGTTTGGGAATCAAGGTAATATTGGCCTCATAGAATGAGTTTGGTAGCTTTCCTTCTGTTTCTATTTTTTGAAATAGCTTTAGGAGAATAGGTATTATTTCTTCTTTGAATGTTTGGTAGAATTCCCCAGGAAAACCGTCTGGGCCTGGAGTTTTATTATTTGGAAGGTTGTTTATCACTGACTCAATTTCTTCATAGTTAATTGGCCTATTTAAGAAATCTATTTCTTCCTATTTCAGTCTTGGTAGTTTATAGGTTTCCAGGAAGGCCTCCATCTCTTCCAGATTGTTTAGTTTTTTGGCATATAGCTGTTGATAAAAGTTTCTAATAATCCTTGCAATTTCAATGGTGCTGGTCGTGACCTCTCCCTTTTCAGTCAT